>NC_134687.1:191008697-191310840 GCF_050947455.1 Rhinoderma darwinii | reverse complement strand
CCACCTTTAATAATGCATACAGAACTGAACATGAAATACTCAATTTGTAAACATTCAGCCTCTGGCGTAAATTCACATAGACAGATCTTGTCAGAAGTCTAGCTGTGACAGGAGTATAGAAATGGCTCTGAAATAGCTAAGGCAAATGTTAGTAAAGATTAAAAATATAAAGTTATGGAATTCATTGATCAATGTGGTAGATGACACTAAATGCTTACTTAGATCAAAAACTGTTATTTGAAGGTTTGATTTCTGAATGTATAAAAGCATGTGTTAACCCCTGCCTGATATTGGATGTACATGTATATCATAGTCGGGAGGGGAAGTATGGAGCGAGCTCAGGAGCTAAGCATGCTCCTTACGCTGTGGATGTGAGATGTATATTACAGCAGCGACAAAGACAATGAAGCACCGCTCTCTCTCCTTGTGTTCAGTGCCATCAAGTACACAACACTGGACACCTGGAGAGGGAAGTGAGCCAGCAAACCATGCTCCGCGTTCTAGCTATGGCACCTGTGCCATAGGTTGCTGACCCCTGAGTAGAAAATCAAGCCTGAATAATGAATAGCAACATGAAGTTGTACATGATTAAAAAACATGGCTGCATTTTTCCAGAAACACCACCACACTTATTAATGGGTTATGTATAGTATTGCTCTATTGAAGCAAATGTGGCTGAGGTGCAATGCCACACACAATCTGTGGACAGTTGTGCCACTGTTTCTGGAAGAATGCAGCCTTATTTTTTCAATCCTTTTCAACCTCTTTAAGAGTACTGATGCAGGCTATACATAGTAGCACTAGTAAAAAAATATAAGACAAACATGTATGTACTGTACCTTAGAGGCATCCTATGTAAATGCTAGGTGCAGTTGCATTATAAGCGGGGTTTAGTAAAAGATGAAGAAGGATTTGCCAATGGCAACAAGGATCCTGTCAACAAGTCTAGGCATAAGGCAAAAAATAATTAGTCCAATGGAAAAGTCAGAGGCAAAATGAACAATCTATTACTAAGCTCATTTCCCAAGCACTAGTATCTGGAAGGCTACAGATCAGGTGCTCAATGGCTAGGGCCACCCTTCAGGAAAATGTCCGATCAAGCGGGCGTCCAAATACAGAGCACAGGTTATCTACAATAGAAATACTGAGGGAGGTGAAGCGCCTGCATAAAATAAAGGAACAATTAACAGTACCTAAAACTGTGAGCAACCATATTTTCCATGTAAACAACATAATTAATATAAAAAAGTTGTGACTTAAAAATGTTCAAAAAGGCAGAAAGACATTTTTCTATTTTTTGAATTTGTTTTGTAGTTTTTCTTATTATTGTGGTCACATTGTATTAACAGTAAGCAGTGGAGCATCACAAGAACATATTTTTATTTAAAGTATACAGTATATTTTATGCTGTTTCCATTCTTTCCCTGATTTTTATGTAAAATATTTTCCTTTCTGTTGGTTCGTAAATAAAGAAATAAATTCGCCAATTTCAACAATAGAACAAAAATACTATATAAAATGTATTTTTTATGGTTTACAGTGACTCCTGTCATAATTCCCAGACCTAAAGTTAATTTCTGAAAAATATTAAAATTAAATTCCCATTTACAAGTGCTAAAGACTAAATTGTAAGCGCTCTGGTTGTAATGTCATGTACTAATTTTTACATATTAGGCTTCATTCACATCTGCGTCGGGCTTCCGTTCATGGGTTCCTTCAGACCTTTCCATCATGGAACCAATAAACAGAGACCAAACGGGAACCATTTCCGCTTTTCACCTTTCCGCTTGCGTTACCATTGATTTCAATGGTAATGCTTCCTTTGCAAATGGTTTCCGTTTGTCTTCGTGGCGTAAGGTTTCAGTTTTTGTTGTGGACACAATAGCGTAGTCGCAGGACGCAGATACAATTACATGCATAAGTGCTGAATGGCCGGGCACGGAAGCAGCGCAATGATGTCATTGTGCTGCTTGCGTAATTGAAAGGCACTGATTGGCAAGGCAGAATGACTTGCCCTGTCAATCAGCGCCTTTCAATAATGCAAGCAGCGCAATGACGTTATCACGCTGCTTGCGTGATTCAGCACCAGCAGACCTGCTCAGAAGAGAGCAGGCCTGCATTGCCACAGAACGGCGCGGGAACGGGATCAGGTGAGTATGTAAAGTTTTTTTCTAATAAACGTGTGAGTGGCATTATCTACAGGGGGGCTAAACATAGGGCACTATCTACAGGGGGAGCTATTTGTGAGGCACTATCTACAGGGAGCGCTGTATGTAGGGGCACTATATACATCGTGGCTATATGTGGGGCACTATCTACAGGGGTGGGCTATATGTGGGGCACTATCTACAGGTACGCTATATGTGGGGCACTATCTACAGGGGGACTATATGTAGGGCACCTTCTGCAGGGGGGCTATATGTGGGGCACTATGTACAGGGGCCACTATCTACAGGGGGATCTATGGGGGCCACTACTATCTTCAGGAGATCTATGTAGGACACTATCTTCAGGGGGCTCTACGGGGTCACTCTCTACAGAGGGATCTATGTAGGACACTATCTATAGGGGGCACTGTGTGTGTAGGACACAGTGTATGGTGCTATTATAATTGGAGGTGCAGTGTATGGTGCTATTATATTTTATGTGTGGCACCATGAGAATTTGATCTTAGTTTATAGCTGCAGTAATGTTTAAAAAGTGAAAAGTTGAAGACATCTATGTGACAAACTACAGAAATGGGCTGTGGCCTGCATAAGTCATCACAGAGATCTGGACAGGATGAATAAGAAAAGAGAAAAAGAACAACTAGAATCTGAGAAGATGTTACCGGTAAGTACTTAAAGAGGCTCTGTCACCAGATTTTGCAACCCCTATCTGCTATTGCAGCAGATAGGCGCTGCAATGTAGATTACAGTAACGTTTTTATTTTAAAAAAACGAGCATTTTTGGCCAAGTTATGACCATTTTCGTATTTATGCAAATGAGGCTTGCAAAAGTACAACTGGGCGTGTTGAAAAGTAAAAGTACAACTGGGCGTGTATTATGTGCGTACATCGGGGCGTGTTTACTACTATTACTAGCTGGGCGTTGTGTATAGAAGTGTCATCCACTTCTCTTCACAACGCCCAGCTTCTGGCAGTGCAGCACTGTGACGTCACTCACAGGTCCTGCATCGTGTCGGCACCAGAGGCTACAGTTGATTCTGCAGCAGCATCAGCATTTGCAGGTAAGTAGCTACATCGACTTACCTGCAAACGCCGATGCTGCTGCAGAATCATCTGTAGCCTCTGGTGCCGACACGATGCAGGACCTGTGAGTGACGTCACAGTGCTGCACTGCCAGAAGCTGGGCGTTGTGAAGAGAAGTGGATGACACTTCTATACACAACGCCCAGCTAGTAAAAGTAGTAAACACGCCCCGATGTACGCACATAATACACGCCCAGTTGTACTTTTACTTTTCAACACGCCCAGTTGTACTTTTGCAAGCCTCATTTGCATAAATACGAAAATGGTCATAACTTGGCCAAAAATGCTCGTTTTTTAAAAATAAAAACGTTACTGTAATCTACATTGCAGCGCCTATCTGCTGCAATAGCAGATAGGGGTTGCAAAATCTGGTGACAGAGCCTCTTTAATGTAAATGTTTATCCGGCCTCTAATTAGCACTGTAGTCACTGTATGATCTGCAGCGAGATGATGGGCGATAAGATTTTTTTCTGAAACAGCAACTCCCAGCATAATCTTACCATTGTTTGGGCCATGCTGGGAGTTCTAGTTTTAAACCGTACAAACCTATACGACAGGGGTTGCACTAAATTGAGCTGTAGTTGTGCTGGTGCTGTATATATGTACTGAACTGTGTTCTGGTGCTGTATTTATGTATTGAGCTTTGTTCTGGTGCTGTATATATGTACTGAGCTTGGTTCCAGTGTTGTATATATGTACTGAGCTTGGTTCTGATGCTGTATATATGTACTGAGTTTGTTCTGGTGCTGTATATATGTACTGAGCTTGGTTCTGGTGTTGTATTTATGTACTGAGCTTGGTTCTAGTGCTGTATATATGTACTGAGCTTAGTTCTGGTGTATAAATATACTGAGCTTAGTTCTGGTGTTGTTTTTATTTACTGATCTTAGTTCTGGTGCTGTATATAGAAATTGAGCTAAATTATGGTGCTCTATTTATGTACTGAGCTAGGTTGTGGTGCTATATTTATGTACTGAGCTAGGTTCTGGTGCTGTATTTATGTACTGAGCATGGTTCTGGTGTTGTATTTATTTACTGAGATTAGTTCTGGTGCTGTATATAGAAATTGAGCTTAGTTATGGTGCTATATTTATGTACTGAGCTAGGTTCTGGTGCTGTATTTATGTACTGAGCTTTGTTCTGGTGCTGTATATACGTAATGAGCTTTGTTCTGGTATTGTATATATGTGCTGAGCTTTGTTCTTGTGCTGTATATATGTATTGAACTTGGTTGTCAGGTGGAATTATTTTAAATTCATTGTATATTTAACGGTAACCTGTCATGTAGTTTTAACCCCTTGAACCACCAGCATGCGGTAATACGTGACCTGATAATATTTACAAATATTCGCCTGTATGTTTTTTTTAGATGCAGCAAAATCTATAAAATCAACTTTTGAAATGGTGCTCACTATATGCTAATTACTCTTTAAAGGGTCATGGGGGTGCTGCTATCCTGAAGTGTCACATAGTCCTGACTCCAAACCAACCTTTCCATGCCTGATTGACATCCCCCTGGCTATTATACATCACTACCAGTCACCTCCAACTTTCTCGGATGCGCCATTGCCTTGTACTCCTTGGGCACGCACTGTGCAGCGAGGTGTACTCTGCCCAGCTTCCTCGCTGCCAACGCATGCCAGGGGATTAAAATGCAATGGTGCATCCACAAGAGTTCGAGGAGGCTGCTAGTGATGTAGAAAAGCCAGGGGATCTTAATCAACATCTGGTGGGCACCATTTCAATTTTCGCCACAGGCAGCAGAAAAGCTAGAATCGGCCCTGACGAAGCCTTAATGTAGTAAAGTAACTGTATCTATAAATGTGGATACTGTGCCATCTTTCAGGAATAGAATTTGTGCATACTTTGAAGGTTATTGACTTGTATCAAATTTAGTGCTTTACTGTGGAAATTCTCCGTCTAATCTTTTTCCTGTATCCAAATGATATAGTCTTTCATGGCCAAATGTGACAAGATTTGCCAACAAAGGTTATTGATTTAATTTTACAAGAATGCTGTGGACTATATTCTTAACTGGTCCTATAGTCAAAAGATACTACTTCATCAACCTGTAAGGGTAAGTTCACACAGGCGGATACACTTCGTAAAGGTACACAGCGTATCCGCCCTGGCGGCCGCAGGGAATTCCAGCCAAAAAAACGCACAAAATTGTGGTTCGGCCGTATTTTCCACTGCGGAAAACTGCAAGTAAGAAAAAAACAAAACACATACTTACTTTCTGACATCCTGCAGACTGGCCTCCTGGGATGATGTTTCATCCCATGTGACCGCTGCAGCCTGTGGTTTGCTGCAGCGGTTACATCGGATGAAACATCATCCCAGGGAGCCGGCCTGGACGAAGAAGCACAGAATTCTGGGTAAGTATAAGGCTGGGTTCACACGACCTATTTTCAGGCGTAAACGAGGCGTATTATGCCTCGATTTACACCTGAAAATAGGGCTACAATACGTTGGCAAACATCTGCCCATTCATTTGAATGGGCTTGCCGACGTACTGTGCAGACGACCTGTCATTTACGCGTCGTCGTTTGACAGCTGTCAAACGACGACACGTAAATTGACTGCCTCGGCAAAGAAGTGCAGGGTACTTCTTTGCAACGTAATTTGAGCCGTTCTTCATTGAACTCAATGAAGAGCAGCTCAAGATTTACGAGCATCACAGACGCCTCGCATAATACGAGGAGGAGCTTTTACGGCTGAAACGAGGCAGCTGTTTTCTCCTGAAAACAGTCTGTCATTTCAGCCGTAAAAGCCTCTCATTGTGTTCACATACCCTTAGATTGTTTCTTTCTGAGTTGGGATTTTTGCTGCAGAATCACAGCTTTTCCACCGCAAAAATTGTAACATCTTCTATTTGTTGCAGGTTTTACCTCCCCATTAAATTCAATGGGGAAAACCCATAACAACAAAGCAGCGATTATGCAAATACATTTGACATGCTACGTATTAAAAAAACGCAGGTCAATTTCTGAGCGTTTTTTCAGCTTATCATTCACGCAGCATGTGGATGAGATTTGTTCAAATCTCATCCACTGTGCTGCTACTGTTATGCTAATGTATTATGCTGCGGAAAATGAAGACTTAAAAGCTAAATCCATTGAGGAAATTACGCAGTATTTACGCTACATGTGAACCTGGCCTAATGGTTTGTTGGGGGTAATATTTGAAAAAAAATGTAAATCCTTCATGTTAATAATCTCATGTCTGAATACTTTTTTCCCGGATACATTTGTCTTTAAATACTTTAAGAGACTAGGCTGATCTGCTGATATTGGCGTCTTTAAACCTTATTGCCCACACTTGTTGCTTACAGTGCTTTACAAAAAATAAAAATGACACATAACAAACAAGAATAGTAATTCAGTTTGGGGCTGCCATGATGTCGTCCATCAGTGACAAGGAAAAGCTTTTCCTATTTCACACTATAGGCATTTTGAAGCCCTTTGTGATTGCAAATGTACAGACTATTAAAATATAAGATACAGAACAGAAAATGATAAAATGAGCAACACCAAGTTCTTGACATAGGCACAAATATTGTTGAGCAATTGCCATTTGTTTGGTACGTATATATTATAGATCAATTGGTGTATAGTTTATGCAGTGCCATAGCTACTGTAGGTGTCCCTTCACACGAGGCAAAGTTTCAATTTGCTGCCCTAGCGTGGAATCAAAATACCCTGGCCAAGGCAAAGTAAGTTATTGGAACCCCCCTGGCACCCAGCACTCAAGGCACGTGCCCCAGGAGCACTCTTAGCTATCCCCCTTGTTTTATGACAGCAATAACGCTTACACAGGCTGTCATTGTGGCTGGCAGGATATCCTCTGTCAGCATTGTATAGAGAGAATACAACAGGCTTCCATGAACTTTCTATAAACTGGAATACTTAAAGAATCTAACAAAGAAGACCAAAATGTATAAAGAATATGACTAATGGCGTATAAAACGAATATTAATTGAAAGAGCTTTGTACTTTTGTGCTGCCTTGCAAAATTTGCATCACATGCATTGTCTTTCATAGAACTGAATCATAGGAAAGCACATTCATTTATGCCCATTGTTTCTCGATGATTAGCCCAGTCTTAAAATACAGCAAGAACACAGATGTTTTTTTTTTCAATTGCTCTAATAAATAATAACATGGCAAGAGCAAGTAATATTATTGATGAATTGAAATTAATATGGACAAAAGAGCATGACGTATGGTAGTTCAGAAAAGCTCTGCTGCAGTTTAGAATTACTAGGCTAGAGGCACGCTAACATTATTAAACAGGATGGGCTACTTATAGCTCTCGGACAGAATTATGTATGCAGATGTGTAAATGTATCACTGTGAATAAAAACGTGACATCTCAGCTTATATTTTCTGGATACTTCCAAAATAAAACATAGAACGTGACACGTGGATAGACATTACATAAAAAGCATTATATAAGGCTAAATAAGGTATTCAGGGTTTCTTTTATTACTAGTGGCTAAATAACTAAATACATATAGCATTTTCAACTTACTAACACCGTATATCATAGAGATTACATAACAAATGGGCTAATAGACTAATATAATGCTGTCCTCCAAATGAATCCTGATAGCACTGATAATTGACCACTAGTGCATAACAGCAAAAAGTCCTAAACTGACAAAATGTGGTTGAATTTTATACTGTATCTCATCTACTATATTCTTTGGACTGTAAGGCGTGATGCATATGGCCATATTAATGATCTATGTTGTATGGATGTGTAATACTGGACCCATATTGTACCACCATGTGGTTCTAGTTTTATATGTAGACACAGATGGCATGCTCTATTGCATGCTGTGTAAACTAGCTGTTCACCCTTAGATAGACTACAGTGCTTGTGAAGTCATAATGTATCATACAAAGTATCTACACGTCCATGTGCCACAGTACAGCAGGCTGTACAGACATTGTGGTGTGAATGGACACTTAGGCTCACTAAGAGATCGGAGGTTGCTCTTTCAATGAGAGGCTATAAAAATCAGGCTTTTTTAGGATGGTAAAAAGACACCTTAGAGGTTAACTTATTTACATGTATAAGTATATGTGTTCAATACAAAGAACTGGCATGAGATTTATTAATTCCAAGAACTGTAAAAAGGACCAGGAAACAATCATTACGTATGGAGTAAAGGCGATTCACACATCAATATAGGAAAGGTTTCTTTAGAGTTATAGTAGTTGGGCCCTATGCACACAACCGTAGCTGTGTGCACAGTCCGTGATTACGCCACAGACGGCCCGAGAAGTGTCATCTGCGGCCGTCCTCAATCACGGGCACACACAAGAGTGCATTGAGTTTAATGAGCCCGGACTTCAAATGCGGCCCATAAAATGACATGTCTTATTATTTTTCTGCTCCGGGCTCCATGCAATGCATGGACCATGGAAAGCACAGTCATGTGCATTGGCCCATAGGATAGAATGTGACCTATACTATCTGCAATTGCGGATAGTATGCAGACGCAAATGCACAGTTGTGTGCATTGGGCCTTAAACTATGCAATGCCCCACCCTAAGAGGTAGTAATGGCAGATGCCATGACAACATTCAAGAAGGGATAGATACTTATCTAATTACAAATGGCCTAAAGGTTAATAAATAGTTTATTATTGATGATGATGTGTAATTAATCTAAGAAAGGTTGGACTTGATGGGCATGTGTCTTTTTTCAACCTATAACTCTATCATAAGTTACAGCCAGGTTTTTACTTTGTTAAATTATTATTCATTCAACTCTTCCTTACAAGTGTTAATATACTAAATTCGGGTAATGCTCCGACAAAAGCAGAGCCAGTTTAGGAGATTACAAATGCATAAATACGCAATCTCACTCCCTTAATAGGAATGTGTCGCTAACATTTTTTATATTTTTTACAGTTAAACAATTAGTATTTGAGTGATTACACATTGTTTTAATTTTTACAATTTTTTCACAAGTCAGGAAATATTATAAATTAGATTCTAATTTATGACATTTCCATGTGCTAGCCACTAGAGGGAGCAGTTGCCAAAATTGCAGCATGGTCACTGTGGTAAAGCAACCTCATTGATTTATGCTGCAAATTTGGGGTGGACACACTCTCCTCTAGTGTCTTCACGCAATCCCCCCTCCCTTCTTCTGGCTAGTGCCAGGAGAAGGAGGGGTTTGAATGTCTTAAAACCTCCTACACTGTGTGCCGCCATTTTCCAAGCGACTGCACAGTGTAGGAGGATTAGATACAGGGCTCAGCAGACAGTATCACATGAAAATACATGAACATAATACACACATCACATACACAAACATAAATTGCCAGCTCCTGCCGCCGCCGCCTCCGGTGGTCTACGCTCCTATTCCTTGTGCCTTCGCTTCGTTGAACATATTGCCTGAAGCTGCGGCCAGAAGTCGTCATCTTACTGTCCGGCATCGGCTTCCGGACCACATGAAAATGGCGCCGGATTTCGCTCTACGAACTAGCTTCGTTTTGGTCTGTGTGGGAGCGGTGCATGCGCCGTTCCCACACAGATGGCGTACGCTTCTGAGAATGGAACGACTCCCGTTTGCATTCTCTATGGGTTTGTATGTACAATATAGCATCTCTGTATGTGTCGTTAATCGACACATACAGAGATGAAAAAAAAAATGCCAGCCCCCATAGAGAAGTAAAAGTTTGAATACAGTAAGAAGTATTAAGTGGCAACACTAATAAATAAAATTGTTGTTTATATTTTATTAAAAGCAATATAATAATAATTTTAAAAAAATCATGACACCTTCCCTTTAAGATATCTCCCACTCTCTAGATCGGTTCTACGTCCTCCCCTGGGGCTATTAGACATACAGTATATAATTTAGGTTAGAAAATGCAGTAATTTGTCTATGCTTGTAAATTGTACACTGTGTAATTAGAATTTTTTTTTGTTCCTGATGTAACATATTGTTTGTGAATGTGATTACTAGAACTAGTACATTATATTGAATGTAGTCTGTTAAACTAAATAATATACAGTAGGAACATCTTTGGCTTTGCAAAAAAATTATATTGTTTAAATACATCTAAAATAAAAAATGAAGCAACTCTGTAAATAGTCGTGATTGAAGAAACTCTCCCAGTTCTTTTTTTCCACACCATCTCTCCCCTTCCCCATTTTCAAATGTGATTTGGTGTATTGAGTTAACTGGTATCTCACGGGCCGCCGCTTAGGTCCGGGCCACCAAAGGGGCTTGTGATTTGTCCTCTGACAACCCAAATTCTACAGCATCTACTGTAGAAACCGGAGGTCAGTCTCTCAAAGTCTATGAGACTTACATTGAGTCCTCACTTCCAGTTCCTACAGCAGATGCTGTAGGATGCAAGGAGTCAAAATAAGGATCACGTGGCCCCCACAGTGGCCTGGGAAATACAGCACCAGGCAAGTCAATACACATGTCTACATTACACTACACCACATTTTGAAATGGAGGGGGTGGAAAAAAAACTACAGTGCTTCTTTAAAAAATCCTACTGTTTTGTGTGTACATATTTTTTTACACACCTCAGGGAATGCTACCTCTGCACCCTGTATTGCTACACCCCTTGTTAAATTACTTTAAAAGATACTGTTGTCATTTCAAGTATTCATTATTATTATTATTATATTTTTAACTAATCTCATTGGATTGATGGGATTAAATTATCAAAAGGGAATTGTATAATTGTAATTATATTGCCAAAATTATACAATAGGCATTTTAGGCGAAGACATTAGCACTTTTCCCTGCAACAGAAACAGAATTTGAATATTCAAATAGTCTTGTGCTTAAATGTAAAGCAGTCAATCAAAAAGATTGAAACTCCGATTAACCACTGATTGACTCACCGCTGTGAGCAATTAAATCGATCAGGTTAGCAGGGCAGACCAGATTTGTGGCACTGAGATGAGCATCTGTGCAGTACATTCAGAGTGGAAATGAATATAATTGAACAGATGCTTTGTCTCTTCGAACTCCAGAATAGTTTACCAATTGTAATAGTTTGAAATTTTTTCTTAACGTGTAATATGACAGTTGAGCAGAAAATCTTGAGCTATAAATTTTTGGGAAAAAAGAAGAAACTATATCACACCTACATATTTATTGAACTCGTTTCCTGTTTAATAATGTTTGATCAGATCACTTTATTATTTAACGGTAGTTCTTCCCAATTATGTTCCTCCAAGGATACAGTTAGCATCTATATAGATGTACCAATAAGAAAAATTAAAAAAGAAAGTGAAAAGCATTTTCACTCCACAAATTGCAAAATAATAGTGTAAAAGGTCACTTAAAGCGCACCGTGACCTGAGATAGTGACTTAAAGAGTTGTCTGGTTAAAAAAATTTGATGGCCTTACCATTTCCCATATATGGTGGAAATCTGACTCTGAGGGTTGAAGGGCCCGCAGCGCTTAGGCTAGCGCTGCTTCCCCTTTATTTCATACATCGGTCAGCACTGTACAATGCCGTCACATTCGTAGCAATGGAGTACAATATTACACTTTTCTACTATTCAAGTGAATAAGGGAAAGCTGTAAGGGTATGTTCACACGGCCTATTTACGGACGTAATTCGGGCGTTTTTGCCCCGAATTACGCCCGAAAATAGCGCCTCAATAGCGCTGACAAACATCTGCCCATTGAAAGCAATGGGCAGACGTTTGTCTGTTCACACGAGGCGTATATTTACGTATAGTTCCTGCTGTGCTTGCTTTATACTGTCTTATCTCTTGTCCAATACAGACTCTGTTTGCATTGGATTTCAATGAGGAATTGGCCTGGTGGATGCCAGAATCTTACACTGCACTATAAAAGGAATCCTTTATTTACCCTTCAACTTAGGCTGAAATATATTGAGTGCAGGTTAAAACATAATACCTCCTGAACGCCACATAAATAGGAAAGGGTTAACTTCATATAATGTTTGATGGCAAAACAATTGAGGTGTATTTGTGAGGGTATGTTCACACACACTAATTACGGACGTAATTCGGGCGTTTTTGCCCCGAATTACGTACGAAAAATGCGGCTTGAAAGCGTTGACAAACATCTGCCCATTGAAAGCAATGGGCTGACGTTTGTCTGTTCACACGAGGCGTATATTTACGCGCCGCTGTCAAATGACGGCGCGTAAATAGACGCCCGCGTCAAAGAAGTGACCTGTCACTTCTTTGGCCGTAATTGGAGCCGTTCTTCATTCACTCCAATGAATAGCAGCGCCAAATACGGTCGTAATTGACGCGGCGTTCAAGCGCCTGCACATGCCGGTACGGCTGAAATTACGGGGATGTTTTCAGGCTGAAACATCCCCGTAATTTCAGCCGTAACGGACGCCCTCGTGTGAACATACCCTAATGATCTGACTGTGGGAATCCGACTCTCAACACCCCTGCTGATCAGCTTTTTGAAGGGGACACGGTGCTCAAGCTATCGCAGCTTCCCTTTCATTTCTTCATAGCTCAGCACTGTATAACGCCGTCACATTCTTAGCGGTGGAGCACAGTATTACAGCTCTCAACCATTTAAGGAATTAAGAGAAAGCTGTATTACTGTGGTCCGCCGCTATGAATGTGAATGTACAGTGTGGAGCTATGTAACAAATGAAGGGGAAGCAGCGAGAGTCGGATTCCCACCGATGAGATATTAATTTCCTATTCTAAGGATAGTCCATTTTTTTTTTTCATCGAACAACCCCTTTAAGTTTAAGCCAATCTTATCTGGCCCAAGTTTTTTAAACAATCAAGAAGAATTACGTTCACTCTAACATTACAATTCAGACTATAACTTTTCTGAACCCCACACATGATTTAGATTCAGATAGTTTAATGTAATTTCTATTATTAAAGGCTATGTCCATCATTAGAAACATTTTTTTTGTGCTTTAATGCATCAAAAATAAAATAATAAGCAACTTTACTGAAGTTTTAATTTAACATATCCTTTTGTTTTGTGTTTACTGGCCTGTGTATCTCCGTGGTTACAGACTACAAAGTCTGATCCTGCAGTCATATCTTACGCTATTCCCCTCACTCCTATTGTTTGTACATTAAAAAGAAGCAGGGATATGATAAAAGACAGTGACACCTGACTGCAGGTTTATTTGTAGTTTGTTACTACAAAGACACCTTGATCTGCATAGAATCACAAGACACAAGACAGTAAGATTATTTTTAATCAAGACTGTTTGCAAAGTTGATTTACTAGATGTACTGGAGCTATGAAAATGGTTTCAAAGGTGTACAAACCCTTTGAATGTTGGGAGACATTAACCCGTTCCCACAAAACAACGTGCCTGGTACGCCGGGATTGCAAGTGACTGTGTGCAATCCAACGTACCAGGCACGTTAGTACTTTAAACGGTCACTGTGTCAAGCGACACAGTGACAGAACCAGCAACTCAGCTCTAAAGCAGAGTTGCCAGGTAAGAGATGACGGCATGGGACAAATCAGAATGGTCGCGTGCCGGCCAATGTGATTGGCCAGTCTGTACTGACACAGCGTAGAAGGAGTGTTTTGATGGCATCTCCTGCTCTGTCAAGCTCACTTGTGTCCTGGAGCTTGACAGAGCCATGCACCATCTGTAATAGAGTATATAACTATAAGTTTTAAAAAAAATCTGTCCCCATCACCAGCTGCTAAACCCCCACCACTGCCACCATTATCTGGTGAGCAGTGTCACCAGACCTGTCACCACCTCTCATCACCTATACCCAGCTTTATACCCCTAGATTGCCCACTGCCCGAGGTCCCGGTTCGGTAGCAATGACACCTTTAATTTAGAATTTGGTAGGTAGGTAGGGTATATCCACTTCCAAAAACAACAGGGTCACTGGTGGCCACTCCACTCCCATTGTTCAGTTGGGATTGGCATATTTTTTGAATATGTACAGTATAAAAAGAAAAAAATTATGACCAGTCGTTCCTGTACTGTTTAAAAAAATATGGCCCAAATATGGCCCAAAGGCTTTACACCGCTGATGAGGCATAGAAAATGTTATGCTCAGATACGGACTCAGCAAGTGAAGATGAAGCACAGTTTGTGCTTTCATCTGATTCCGTATATAGCGATACTGAATCTGAACCCCCCTGTCGGTATCGAAGAGTCGCAGGTCCTGCTATGCTCGAGTTGTCATGGGTAGCTGCAGACAATTATACCTCCCAAGTGCCTGATTTCACAGCCTCCTCAGTTATTCAATTAGATGTGATGTCATAGGGGCCGGGGCTATTGATTTTTTTTCCTTTTTTTTTTTGACCCCCTAATAAATTTGATGGTTGAGCAGACAATCATTTATGCCATTCTGTTTATCTCCCAAAACCCTCACTCCTACATGCCAGAGCCCAAAATTGGACTCCAAATGCAGCATAGCTGCGTAAATTTTGAGTCATATTTTTAAGTTTTGGCATTATAAAAAAGTCCATTACTTGTCCCCCGATATATTTTATATAGCACCCCTCTCTACCGCACAATAATGAGCAGGACACGCTTTGAGGCGATAATTAAATCCCGGCATTTTAATGATAACAGTTGCTGCCCACCCCTAGATGCCCCAAATTTTGACTGGCTCTTCAAAATAAGGACAATAATTGGCCATCAGGTATTTTCCCAATATTATGCTCCTATACAGAATATTTTGGTGGATAAATCCCTTGTTTGTTTTAAGAGAAGGCTCTAGCTTAGGCAGTACTTTCCAAACAAAAGGGCCTGGTACGGTATTAAATTGTACAAAATCTGTGAGAGTGCCACCGGGTATACCCACCGCTTCAGAGTTTATGAGGGAAAGGACTCTAAAATGGATCCCCCTAAATGCCTTGCCCTTCTAGGAGTCAGTGGGAAGATTGTATGGGACCTTGTGCATCCGCAGCTTGGCAAAGGGTACCATTCATGATTGTGGCAGCAGCAGCCTTGTCCCTGTACGCAGGTCCACCACCCAAGCCCTCAACCCCCTGTACAGGAGTACAATAAGTTTATGGGTGGTGTTGATCTTTCATATCAAGTCATCAAGCCATACAGCGCAATGCGCAAAACAAAGGTATGTTATAAGAAGCTGTCTGTCCACCTGACACAAATAGCACTATACAATGCCTTTGTTTTGCACAGATATGTTGGCAGTGCGGATACGTTTCTACGATGTCAGGAAAGGGTAATCAAATCCCTGTTATTTGCTGACCAGGAAGTGAAGGGCAATACATCTAGCAGCAATGTCAGCAGGATTGTTCCTGGCCAACATTTATTCACAGATGTCCCCCCCACTGAAAAAAAACAGAGGTCCCAAAAAAGATGCCACGTGTGCTCAAAACAATACATCAGGAAGGACACAAGATATATGTGCAAAATGTGCCCCGCAAACACCAGATTGTGTCTTCAGTGTTTTAAAATTTACCACACTTATTTAGATTTTTCATTTTTTTTTTAAATTCTTCATCCACCCTTCTGTCTTGCATATTGGCTATAACATAATTATTTTTTTCCCTCACAAGCCCCTTTGCACATTGAAAAATTAGTAAAACCACCGAAAAAAACAAAATATTATCACTAAACCCAGTATACTATACCCTGTAGGCAGCTGGAATAGTAATGGAGGGAGTATCCCCCTCACCCTGGTTGTAAAACTAGGTGAGAGGATAAAATGCAGAATAGATGTGCTACCTCAGCAAAAAAACAGTTGCTGAGGTTTTTAATGTCTTTTCAGGGCTGTATTTTATGGAATGTTAGTTAGGTTGGCAGTGGGACCTGCCATTCCTCCTCTCTCCAGTGCAGGATTTCCAGGCTTCCCACTTCACAACTAATAATTCTCACTCTACCCCTGTATGAATACCATGAAAAGTGTCAATTCACAAACTAAAAATTCTCACTATACCCCTCTAGATGAATACCATGAGAGGTGTCCGTCACATACTAATAGTTCTCATTATACACCTAGATTAATTCCTTGAGGGTTGTAGTTTCCAAAATTGGGTTACTTCTGTGGGGTTTATAATATTTTGACAACTCAAATATTTCACCTTATGGAAAAAACATTGTGACTAAAAACATATTATTGGAGAATATTATTGGAGAAAATTAGATTTTTCATTTTTCATGGACCATTTCTAGCAAACACCTGTGGGGGCAAGTTTATTAAACCACTAGATTATTTCCTTTATGGGTGTAGATTCCAAAATGGCATCATTTTTGTGGGTTTCCACTGTATTTTTTTAATAAATTATTTTATTTATCAATTTTTACAAACATGACACGTTAATGCCAAAAGAATATGCAACCATATAGTGCTTCGGCACGCAGGCCGGCATAAGCGGTCATCCTGTATGGTAGGTATACAAACAGAGTATTGTCAAACAATAATTGGGGCTCACCCCATGCATCCCGAACCTGCAGACATGCACTAAGGCCCACAGTGAAACATATCTTAGAAGGAGGTATGAAAAAGGAAAGGAGAAAAGAGGAACGACAGAAGAGGGAAAGGAAAGGACGAGTTCCGTTGTTATATGTCATACAGAAAGTACAAATCAAGAGGCTACGATGTTCCTGAATTCCAAAGATGATTGAAACCTGACCCAATGATACCAAGTCTTGATGAACTTGGCGTGAGTACCTCTCATGGATGCCGTGAGATCCTCCATCCTCATGATCTCCTGTATCTTCTCGAACCACATGCTGAGCGACGGCGTACAAGATTGTCTCCACAGTGCTGGTATGCAGGCCTTGGCAGCATTCACCAGATGGCGGACCACAGAGCAACGATATGTGAACAGCGGAAACTCGCACAGATGGAGCAAGAAGAAGGCCGGTGTGCACGGGAGCGGGAAGTCCGTGAATTTGGAGGTGATACGCCACATTTCTGACCAAAATGCAGTCAGCCTCGGGCACTCCCAAAAGACATGTATTATCGTTCCCACCTGGTCTCCACATCTCCATCACAGCGGGGAGACCGCTGGAATCATGGTATGTAATCTGGAAGGCACCCTATACCAGCGCGTTATAATTTAAAATCCTGCTTCCTGATACCTGCTGGCCATGGACGATTTATGTGTCATTGTGTATACCCTATCTTGTTGTTCTTCCGAGAGTGTGATTCCCAAGTCCCTTCCCCACCGTAGCAAATATGTGGGTGTGGAGAGGGTAGACGGGGGGTTTCCACTGTATTGATACCTCAGGGGCTCTGCAAATGCAACATGGCGACCTAAAACCATTCCAGCAAAATCTGTTCTCCAAGAGCCAAAGAGCCTTGCCGTGTGCAAATACAGCAGTTTATGACCACATATGGGGTATTTCCGTGTCCATGAGAAATTGCATAACAAATTGTTGGGTTCTTTCTCTCCTATTACACCTCGTGAAAATGTAAAATTTGGGGCAATAGTAATGTTTTAGATGAAAATAGCAATTATTCATTTGCACGGCCCAGTGTTAATAACTTTTATGTAACACCTGTAGGGTCAAAACGATTACTATAACCTTACATAAATTCCTTGAGGGGTGTAGTCTCCAAAATGGGGTCTCGTTTTGGGCATTTCCATTGTGCTGATACTTTAGGGGCTCAACACCTGCGACACAGAAAGTGATTCCAGCAAAATCTTGCTTCCAAAACCCAAATAGTGCTCTGTCCCTTCTGAGACCCGCCGTGTGCCAACACAGGAGTTTAGGATCACATATGGGGTATTTCTGTGTTCAGGAGAAATTGTGTGTTTACTATCCTATTACTTTTTGTGAACATTTTAAAAAATGGGGAAAAATTGACATTTTAGTGGAAAAAAATTGCAATTTCTCATTTTCACGGCCCAGTGTTAATAACTTTATGTAACACCTGTGGGGTCAAAATGATAACTATACCCCCAGATAAATTCTTTAATGGGTGCTTTTCCTCCTATTACCCCGTGTAAAAATGAAAAAATATGAACAAATGTGACGTTTTAGTTGAAAAAATTCAATTTGTCATTTGTACGGTAACTTCTATGTAACACCTGTGGTATCAAAACAATCACTTTACCCCTAGATAAATTCCTTTAAGGGTATAGTTTCGAAAATGGGGTCACTTTTTGGGAGTTTCTTCTGTACTGGTAGGTACTTTAGGGGCTCAACAAATGTGACATGGTGCCTAAAAATTATCCTAATAAAACCAAAGCCCTAAAATACATAAGGTGCTCCTTCATTTCTAAATACTGTCTTTGAGTAAACTGGCGCGCTAGAGCCACATATGGGGTATTTCTACAAACTGCAGAATCAGGGTAATAAATATCGAGGTTTGCTTTGTTGTTAACCCTTGCTTTGTTACACAAAAAATGGATACACATTTTTTTTTAAATCTCACCTCCATGTTTTTTATTAATTCCTGTGGAACACCTATAGGGTTAACAAAGTTTCTAAATGCAATTTTAAATAATTTGAAGGGTGCAGTTTCTAAAATAGAGTCATTTATGTTTTGTTTTTTTATTATATAAGCCCCTCAAAGGCAATTCCAATCTTTACTGGTCCCTCAAAAATAGGTTCTGGAAATGTTCTTGAAAATGTGAGAAACTTAACACCAACATATAGTAGAATGTGTCATGAAAAAAACAATCTCAGAATCACTTGGATAGGGAAATGCATTTTAAAGTTATTACCACATAACGTTGCTTATGTCAGATTTGAAAAATAGGGCTCCGGCGTTAAGGAAAAAACTGGTAGCGACGGCAAGGGGTTAAGAGAAAGCGTCATGATAATAGCAATAAATAACATGTATAAAACATAAACATATTACATTTCATTTCATAACTGTATCACAAATACAATACTCTATGTCTGGTTTAAATTGGAATAAACATATTTTGTTAAAAAAACAATGTTTTTGGTAAATAAAAGTAAAATTTAAGAAATAATTATTTTTATAATAATCACTACATCTACTCTCAGGGGCGGATACACATAGCAGAGGGCCCCCATGCAAGAACAATATGTGGGCTCCTTTGGCTCTCCTAAAATCCACCAGTAATTTTGAAAAATGCAATCTAATAGACTTTAGGAGGGTGCTTTAACCCTTTCAGGACCAAAGGTCATCGATGCCTCAATGACCAGCCCCACTTTTTTCAAATCTGACATGTCATTTTATGTGTTAATAACTCAGGAATGCTTTTGCCCATCCAAGCGATTCAGAGATTGTTTTCTCATGACATATTGTACTTTATGTTAGCGGAAAAATTTGGTCAATAAATTCATAGCTTATTTGTGAAAAACATCAAAATTGAAAGAAAATTTGCAAAAATTATAATTTTTCTAAATTTAAATGTAATCTACTTGTAAAACAGATAGTAATACCACACAAAATTGTTGCTAATTAACATCCCCCATATGTCTACTTTATATTTGCATTGTTTTCTGAACATTATTTTATTTTCTAGGACGTTACAAGGCTTAGAACTTTAGCAGCAATTTCTCACATTTTCAAGAAAATTTCAAAAGGCTATTTTGTCAGGGACCAGTTCAGTTCTGAAGTGGCTTTGAGGGCCTTATGTACTAGATAGACCAATACAGCATTCAGAAAGTTTATTAACCCTTTATGCGTTTCACAGGAATTAATGCAAAGTAGAGGTGAAATTTACAAATTAAATTTTTTTTGGGCGAAATTAATTTGTAATACATTTTTTTCTGTAACACAGAAGGTTTTACCAGAGAAATGCAACTCCATATTTATTGCCCAGATTCTGCAGTTTTTATAAATATTCCACATGTGGCTCTAGTGTGGTAATGGAGTGAAACACAGGCCTCAGAAGCAAAGGAGCACCTAGAGGATTTTGGGGTCTCCTTTTTTTAGAATATATTTTAGGCACCATGTCAGGTTTGAAGAGGTCTTGTGGTGCCAAAACAGTGGAATCTCCCTAAAAGTGGTTTTGGAAACTACACACTTCAAGGAATTTATCTAGAGGTATAGTTAGCATCTTGACCCAAAAGGTATTTTGCTATATTTATTGGACTATGTCTGTGAAAATGAAAATCAACTTTTTTTCTGAAAAAATATAAAAAAATGTAATTTTTACAAGGAATAAAGAATAAAAAGCACCCCAAAACTTGTAAAGCTATTTCTCACGATTACGGCAATACCCCATATGTGGTAATAAACTGCTGTTTGGACCCACGGCAGAGCTCAGAAGGGAGGGAGCTCCATTTGGCTTTTGGAGCGCAGATTTTGCTTGGTAATAGTTCTGTTTTGGGGTTTTGCTGGTATTTCAGTTTATAATGTGGGGGCACATGTAAGCTGGGCAGAGTACATCAGGGCATAATAAGAGGGTATAATAATGGGGTAAATAAATAATTCATAGATGTGTGGCCGGTGTCGCACTGATAAATGGTGCCCAATCTTATCCGCTTTTGGACACTCTGCACAATTTCTATCGCTATTTTCTGAACGCCAGAACTTTTTTTTTATTTTTTCTCCACCGGAGCCGTGCGAGGGCTTATTTGTTACGTTACAATCTGTAGTTTTCATTGGTACCATTTTAGGGTACATGTGATTTTTTGATCACTTTTTATTGGATTTTTTGGCAGGCAAAGCAACAAAAAAAACATACATTTTGACAATGTTTTTTGTCCTTTTTTTTTTTTACAGTAATCACTGTGTGCTATAAATGACATTTTACTTTATTCCTCAGGTCGGTACGATTACGGCGATACCATATGTATATAGTCTTTTTTATGTTTTATGGCATTGGCGCAATAAAATCACTTTTCTATAAAATTATTTATTTTGTATGTCACCATATTCTGAGAGCCATAATTTTTTTATTTGTCAAAAAAGCTATGTAAGGGCTTGTTTTTTGCAGGACGCTTTGTAGTTTATATTTGTATTATTTTGGGGTACATGCACATTTTTTATCACTTTTTATTCTATATTTTGGGAGGAGTGATGACCAAAAAAATATGCTAGTATTGTTCTTTAATTATAGTTTTATAGTTGGGGCCATTACGAACGCGGTGATACCAAATATGTGTACTTTTTTAACGTTTTATTTTTTCCTATAATAAAAGACTTATTATAGGAAAAAAAGCATTTTTTGATTTTGTAAGTTATAACTTGTTTTTACATTTTTATAAAACATTTTTTTAACTTTTTTTTTTTTACTTGAAGACCTGCAGCACTGATGGCTGCTATAACACATTACACTACCTAGGTAGTGTAACGTGTTATAAACTGTCAGGGTATGTGCACACGAGAACTGTCTTTTACGTCTGAAAAGACAGACTGTTTTCAGGAGAAAACAGCTGCGTCGTTTCAGACGTAAAAGCTCCTCCTTGCATTATGCGAGGCGTCTTTGACACTCGTAATCTTGAGCTGCTCTTCATTGACTTCAATGAAGAACGGCTCAAATTATGTTGCAAAGAAGTGTCCTGCACTTCTTTGCCGAGGCAGTCAATTTACGCGTCGTCGTTTGACGATGCGTAAGGCTGGGTTCACACGACCTATTTTCAGGCGTAAACGATAGTCACTGTCCAGGGTGCAGAAAGAGTTAAACTGTTTCAGCACCCTGGACAGTGACTTCCGATCCCAATATATATGAACGAGTAAAAAAAAAAAAAGTTCTGACTTACCGAAAACTCCCGGCTTCTTCCTCCAGTCTGACCTCCCGGGATGACAATTCAGTCCAAGTAACAGCTGCAGCCAATCACAGGCCAAGCACAGGCTGCAGCGGTCACATGGACTGCCGCGTCATCCAGGGAGGTGGGGCCAGATGTCAAGAGAGGCGCGTCACCAAGGACGCGTCACCAAGGACGCGTCACCAAGGCAACGGCCGGGAAGTTCTCGGTAAGTACAAACCTCTTTTTTTTTTTTAACAGGTTGCTAGATATGGTGATCGGAATTCACTGTCGAGGGTGCTGAAAGAGTTACTGCCGATCAGTTAACTCTTTCAGCACCTTGGACAGTGACTGACGTCGGCTAGAATCATCTCTATGATGGCGGCTGCGCGAAAATCACGCAGCCGCGCATCATACACGGATGACACACGGAGCTGGCAAGTGATTTTTGCGCGCGCAAAACGCCACACTGTCACACTGACAGGAAGCCTATGAGGACCAGCTGGTCCTCATAGGCTTCCGTGAATGGCAGATCGGAGGCCGTTGTATGGCCTTCAGTTTTGCCATGCAACCGACGGCAGCACCCGCAATCGGTCGCCGGGAATGTTTGTTGTGGCAACAAACTTTCCCTGCGATCACATGATCGGGACTTGAACCAATTAGGTCCCGGTCATGCCTCCGGGACCAGAGGCAGGGGTGAACAGCGCAATCCGGGTGTCAGCACTACTCTGAGACACCCGGATCGTGCTTTTAACACTCACTGTGAATTCACGTTGGCGCTGCACAGAGCCCAGCAAGCGCCGACGTGAATTTACTGTGGGCGGTCAGGAAGCGGTTAATAATGGTGATCATATTCTCTGTAGCCGAACCAATCGGTTCGGTTGTCAGAGATCAGGTTGCTGGGGAGCTGGAGACTTTGAGACAGCCGGCATCCGAGCGCTTTTCACAGCGCTATGCCGGCTGCAACAGAGATCTGTATATTCACGCCCTGGCAGCACGGGGTATGTGCGAAAAGGACGTGTTTCTACAGATTGTCGGCATGAAAGGGTTAAAGGTGGCAATGGGTCACTTACCCACTGGGTGCCTGTGCAGCTGCACAGGTTGCACATATGGTATACACACCTTGTCCTCTCTCTCATGTTTCAATTTAATACCTAGAATCTGGATAGGTTTACAATATTATACTGAATGTACATTCTTCTATGGTCTACATATTGTACTGGCTATCACAAACAATCAGACTTTTCCAGGTACTTTTCCATTGTCAGGACATTCAATTCAATTTTTTTCATGAAATCTAGCTGGGTGCTTTTAGCTTTGATCTTAGGTTTGAACTCTGGTAGTGGAACAAGAGTAATAGAATCAGGGAGTTATCATTAAAGGCAGTATTTTTCCAGCACAGATTTCAAAAGTTCTAAATGAAAAGCAAGGAAGGATCACGTGGTATAGCATGGGTCACTACTTTTAACCTCATGTAAGTGAAATGTGATATTGCTTTCTGTTTATTTTAGTCCTACAATTGTGATGTTAAAAAATTACTATGACATACAATTTGCAGTGAAAATAAATACATTATACATATTAATGCATGTCAGTCAGAGCCAAATATAAACAAGGGACAGTTTGAGGGAAGACATTAGATCCGTAGGGTTGGGCTTGTCGGTTTACTCTGTTTTTACTTTTAAGACATGCAGTACAACAGGGGTAGGCAAAATTTTTTGTATGGCGTCCCGATAAAAAAAAAGGGGGTTTTCAGGATACTCAGGATAGGGAATACATGTGTGATTGCTGGGGGTCCGACTGCTGGGAACCCCAGCGATGAAGAGAATGAGAGACCAAAATTCCCAAAGAAATTTAATGTTGCACTGGCCGAGCATGTGTACCACAGCTCCATTGTCACTATCAGATCCCCATTCGCTTCATCGCTGGGGGTCCCAGCAGTCAGACGCTGGACATCGGGAGAGGGAAGTATGCCATCAAACCATGCCCAACATGCGGGCTGGGGCATCGGTGCCACAGGTTGCTGACCCCTGCAGTACATCAAGTAGTGCTCTACTTTGTGTCTACTTTCAGAAGATATTTAACATTTTCTTTCACAATTACCTAAAATAATCTTATTTTATAATAATCCATATCTACTGCAGGGATTACTTTTTTAGGGGTGGGGTAGGATTGGATATGTGAGAGGCTCAGAATGGAGCCTCTGACACAGAAGTGAATAGTCTGAATTCTATTTAACCCCTTACAACACCAGGATGCACTGGTACGTCCTGTGTTGCAGTGGTTTAAGGCACTGGGACGTACCGGTGCGTCCTGGCTAAAAACTGTCACCCTGTCAAAGGACAGGGTGACAAAACTGTGCCATCAACTGTTTCTGACAGTTGATCAGCACAGTAAGATGGCAGGGGACCAATCACAGAGGTCCCCAGCCGGCGATCGCTGTGATTGGTCACCCACAGCAGACTGACTAATCACAGCTCCTTGAGAATGTGTATATTATGGCGCTGGCTCAGAAGCTGAGCCAGCACCATCACCGCCGGGTATTGGCTGTCACACACCCCGCTGTAATGGCCAGGACCGGAGCTAGGCTCCGATCTGCACGATTAACTCCTTAGATGCAGCGATTGCTGCAACTAAGTGTCTTCTAGCCTGTCGGCAACCATGGTGGTTGCCATGGGCGCGGGTGGCAGCTGTTTGTCACAGCTGACATCCTGCTCTAACGGCCAGGACCCGAGCTAGGCTCCGATCCGGCCGATAAACCCCTTAGATGTAGTGATTTAGGTGGTTAGATCGCACCCTATGGTTGCTAATGGCAACCATCGACACCCGCGGGGGTGACAATGGTTGCTATGGCAACCGTAACCTAACAATGGCTTCCTAGTACGAAAGCCCATTAGGCCCCGCCAGGAGGCGAAGCCTAATAGGCATTCTGTCAGTGAATAGCTGACAGCTCTAATACACTGCATTAAGTAGGTAGTGCAGTGTATTAGAATAGCAATCAGGGATTCATGCCCTCATATCCCCTAGTGGAACAAAAAAAAAGTTAAAACAAGTTAATAAAAACACAGCAGCTAGCATTACCAGGGTGGGAAGGGCCATTGTTTTTGGGCTTTCCCAGCTAACTAATACCAGCCTGCGGCTGCGCCAGTGCCCAACCATAATTACAGATGGTCAGGTACTGGATCGTACCTGGCTCTTCCCGTTACCCCTGGTGGCGGTGGGTACTGGGGTAATAATGGGGGTTAGTGTTAGCCTCTACATGTCCAACATTAAAGAGGCTCTGTCACCACATTATAAGTGCCCTATCTCCTACATAATATGATCGGCGCTGTAATGTAGATTACAGCAGTGTTTTTTTTTTTCATAAAAACGATCAATTTTGACGGAGTTATGATCTATTTTAGATTTATTCTAATGACTTTCTTAATGCCCAACTGGGCGTGTTTTTACTTTTTGACCAAGTGGGCGTTGTGGAGAGAATTGTGTGACGCTGACCAATCAGTGTCATACACTTCTCTCCATTCATTTACTCAGCACATAATGATCTTGCTAGATCATGATGTGTAGTCACATACTCACACATTAACGTTACTGAAGTGTCTTGAGAGTTAATAGACATCGCTTACAGCCAGGACGAGATGTCTATTCACAATCCCGACAATCAACTCTCAAGACACTTCAGTAACGTTAATGTGTGAGTATGTGACAGCACATAGTGAACAACGCAGGATCACTATGTGCTGAGTAAATGAATGGAGAGAAGTGTATGACGCTGATTGATCAGCGTCATACACTTCTTTTTACAACGCCCACTTGGTCAAAAAGTAAAAACACGCCCAGTTGGGAATTAAGAAAGTCATTAGCAGAAATCTAAAATACGTCATAACTCCGTCAAAATTGATTGTTTTTCTAAATAAAAACCACTGCTGTAATCTACATTACAGCGCCTATCACATTATGTAGAAGATAGGGCATTTATAATGTGGTGAAAGAGCCTCTTTAAGCCTCGCCTTAGTAATGGACGTTGTCAATCAGCCAGCTGCGATTACTAAGGTGGTAGTAATAAAGTTAGAAAAATACAAAGACATAGGAAATATATAATATTGAAATAAAAATCCCACACAACCCTCGTTATTCATTTTATTGACAATAAAAAAATGCTGTCATTAAAGTAGTCCTCGAATCCGAAGTAGTCCAACAACTGAACTTGTAAAAAAAACACTAACATACAAAAATAATTAGTAACGCATAAAAAAGCAAAACAATTATTATTCTCACCTTTCCTGGGTCCAGCGATGAGGCCGCGATGTCAGCGAGCTGAGTCCTATATCTAATCCTATCATGTGTGATACTCTTCTGCTGAGCCACTGTATCTAATCTTATAATGTGTGATACTGTCTTCTGAGCTATTCTATCTAATCCCATCATGTGTGATACTGTCTGCTGGGCCTTATATCTAATCCTATCATGTGTGATACTGTCTGCTGAGCCACTGTAATTAATCCTATCATGTGTGATACTGTCTGCTGAGCCACTGTATCTAATCCTATTGTGTGATACTGTCTGCTGAGCCGCTGTAATTAATCCTATCATGTGTGATACTGTCTGCTGAGCCACTGTATCTAATCCGATCATGTGTGATACTGTCTGCTGAGCCACTTTATCTAATCCTATCCATAGCTATAGGGTCGTAGTGCTATAGATATGCTGTCTCCTATATACACATATATACGCACCCACATTTTTTTGGGGGGTATATCTATTGGGGCTATTTCCCCTGATGTTTTGAGACCTTAGTGACGCTCCTGGCTGCTAGTGCTGCATCGTTGAGTCACTTAGGAAACCCAGCGATGCAGCTGAAAGCTGCGGGCCGTTGGCCATAAGAAGTTTGGGGGGCCCAAGAAGAATCTTTGCATCAAGGCCCATGAGCCTAAAACTATGCCCCTGGCTGCAGCGGTCACATGGGATAAAACATCATCCCAGGATGCCGGCCTGGACGAGGAAGCACAGAATTCTGGGAAAGTTTATAATTTTATTATTTCGGAGTTGCATTTTTTTGCGGTGGAATCGCAGCTTTTCCGCAGCAAAAAATGCACCAAAAATCAATACTGATTATAATTTTCCAATAAAAAAAGAGACAATGTGTAATTTTTATTTATTTATTTTTAACCTAATTTAAAAAAGTGGTTTATGTGAGAATCACAACTAAAAAACAGTGGCTGAACGTGTATCATTAGATACAGGATATTCACAAAAAGAGTGGCAGGTGGAGCCCTAGTAAAAAAGCCCACCATCACTACGTTTGGAGAATGGAGGCAGTGTAAGGGCTATAAAGAGGTTAACTTTTAGGATATAGCTCAGTAAATGGAGGGACAAGTTTCCAAGTAAGGGAGGAAGGAGTACCTAGCAAGTCTCGAGTCTACATTGTCCTGGTCACGCAGTGCCTTGTGTCCTTATTGGTAGGTTGGCTGTTAATTTGATTGGTTGGGTGGTTTTGTCCAAAGATGCCCTACAATTCTTTTAGTCATCAGTTTGTACTTATCTAGCTGCTTTTTTACTGGAAAAAAATGCATTAAAAATGTAAACTATATTCTTTGTAATTTGGTAGTCCATATAATTTAGCGTGTGCTTGCTTGCAATTTTTGTAAGGAAAATATATCATTTATTCATTGTCAGGGTATTTCAAGTTTCAAAAGGACTTTACTATAGATTAGCTATAGATGAATAAGCTTCCTCAGTTTCTATAAATGTCTAGGCAGTCATCTAGAATAAGCTTCTTCTTTTTTTTTTTTTTGGAAATGAATTTACATTCATATAGATTTGACATAATTCAACATTCATGTTTACGTTTTTTTTCATCTAAAATTGAATTAACATTTCATTGATTTCATGTTATGATCACTCATGTTATGATCAGCGTTACAGTACGATTGTGTTACATTTGCTTTAGGCCTACTGCACATAATAATCGCTATGTATAGATGTTACATGCAATACGGGATGTATCCATGTAGATATTAACCCCACCTTATTAAAATGTAAATGTGATTGTATTATTTTTGCAATTTGATAAAATGTGCATTGTATATTGCTTGATAATAAATCACCCACGGTAAAGTGTGATGAAAAATGTAATTATCTTGGCAAAGAAGAATAATGTTTTTATACGTTTATAAAGATACATAATTCAGATTTGTGATCTTGTTAAAATAAATGTGGAGACAATTGTACGCTATGCTGCTCATCAAATGCATTTCAAGGACATCTAAAGAAAACATATATCTAATACAAGTGAATTCTCCAGCTCAGAAGCTAGGGGGTTATAGAAATAAATTATTCCAGTGACACCGGAGCTCTGTGAAAAATGGGGTTACCAGCTGTTCTAGTTTTTCTAACATTGCTGTAGTTTATCCACATTTTACTAATAAAATATTTTTTTATTTATTTAATAAATGTAATTGACTTTAAACCTGTTTACAATATAAGATGTGCATTTATGTACACTACACGGACAAAACTATGGGTAAATAAGAATATCACATATGTGCTTGTTAAGTGTTTGACATTTAAACTATGCCTATTTATATGGAGTTGGACCTTCGTGGCTAGAACAGTTATCCTTAGGAGTTGTGTCTTTCAACTAGATTTTGGACAGGGCTGCAGGGATTTGTGTCCATTAAATTTGATCAAGACCGCCCTGTCTATGCATTACTTGTACATGGATTGTCATTAATTTGAATGGTCACTATGTAATGCTTCATTTCCCCATAAATGTATGGCCAAAAGCAGCTTCCCCTGATGATAACAGCTGATTTCCAAGGGTTAGAGAAGCCATGTCGACTACTATTCAAAAAGGGTTTGTCTATATGATACAATAACTTTAAGCCAAGAGGATAATTTAGGTTGATCACTGATATTGTGCATTAACCCCTTCCCGCTTCTTGACGTACTATTGGGTCATGATAAGTGCATCGTTTGCACTCCATGACCTAATAGTATGTCACAGGAGGATAGGCCATTTCGGCCGTCCTCCCGACACATACAGGAGCTGTCTCATACAGCAGTTGCCGCAGCTCCTTCAGCAGGGACTGATTGCGGGGGACCGATCGCTGATTAACCCCTTAGAAGCCACGTTCAATAGCGATCGCGGCTTCATAGGGGTTAAACCACCATTGATGTTCCGCTACATGATAGCGGGCGCTGATGGTTGCTATGGCGAGTAGCTGACATCTCTACTACACTGCACTACGCATGTAGTGCAGTGTATTAGAGTGGTGATCAGGGCCTCCTGCCTTCAAGTACCCTAGTGGGACAAAATAAAAAAGTTTAAAAAAAAGTTGTGTAAAAATAAAAATACATTTAAAAAAAAAAAAAAAAAAAAGAATAAAAAACAATAGTAGAATTGCTGTTTTTTTAGTCACCACACCTCTAAAAAATAGAATAAAAACTGATAAAAAAGTCACATGCACCCCATGAAAACTGCAATAAATTCCTCACGGAGTCTAGTTTCCAAAATGGGGTCACTTTTAAGGGGTTCCCCTGGTAATTCAGAAGCTCTGCAAATGTGACATGGCACCCAGAAACCAATCCAGCAAAATCTACATGCTAAATAGTGCTCCTAACTTTTTGAGCTCTGCCGTTTGTCCAACCAGCAGTTTATCACCACTTATGGGGTATTGCCGTAATCGTGAGAAATTGCTTTTCAAATGTTGGGTGTTTTTTCTCCTTTATTCTTTGTAAAAATTAAATTGTTTTACGTTTTATCCGAAAAATTAGATTTTCTATTGCACAGCCTAATTCCACGAAATGCAGCAAAAAACCTGTGGGGTCTAAATTCTCACTATACCCCTCGATAAGTTCCTTGAGGGGTGTAGTTTGCCAAATAGGGTCACCTTTGGGGGTTTCCACTGTTTTGGCACCACAAACCTCTTCAAACCGGACATGGTGCCTAATAAAAAGGAGGCCTCAAAATCCTCTAGATGCTACTTTGCTTCTGAGGCCTGTGTTCAGTCCATTACCACACTAGGGCCACATGTGGGATATTTTTAAAAAACAACAGAAATCTGGGCAAGAAGTATTGAGTTGCGTTTCTCTGGTAAAACCTTCTGTTTTACAGAAAAAAATTGAATAAAAAGGATTTTCTGCCCAAAAAAAACTTAATTTGTAAATTTGACCTCTACATTGCTTTAAATTCCTGAGAAACGCATAAAGGATTAAGAAACTTTCTAAATGCTGTTTTCAATATTTAGGGAGTTTAAAATGGGGGGGGGGGTTCATGGGGGTTTCTGATATAGAAGGTGCTCAAAGCCACTTCAGAACTGAACTGGTACCTAAAAAAAGAGGCTTTTGAAATTTTCTTCAAAATATGAGAACTTGCTGCTTATGTTCTAAGCCTTGTAACATCCTAGAATAATAAAACAATGTTCAAAAATGATGCCAACATATAGTAGACATATGGGAAATGTGAACTAGTAACTGTTTTGTGTCGTATTACTATCTGTCTTATAAGCAGTTACATTTAAATTCAGAAAAATTCTATTTTTTCTAAATTGTCTCTAAATTTTGCTATTTTTCAGAAATAAACACTGAATATTTCGACCACATTTTACCACTAACATAAAGCCCAATGTCTCACAAGAAAATAATCTCAGAATTGCTTGGATAGGTATAAGTATTCCAGAGTTATTACCACATAAAGTGAAACATGTCAGATTTGAAAAATGGGCTATGAGCCTTAGGGCCAAAACTAGGCTGCGTCCTTAAGGGGTTAAGACTTGGCTCAAGGTCAGAGCTCTCCCTAAAGGTATTAGGGGTACAGGATTATGGATAAAACTCTTTAAGGGCCAGTTACATTTTTCCACATCATACTTTTCCAACCACTTTATGGACATCTTCATGTTGAAACAGGAATGGTCTCCAAACTGTAACCACAAATGTTGTTGCATCTAGATTTCCCTTCACTGAATATAAGCAACACAGACCTAAGAAAGACAGATCAATGGTATTGTATTGTTGCTTCTAGAAAGTAGTTGCTTTACTTCACAGTTGACAAGGAAGATCTAGAAGGGTAGACGTTTGATGATATGACTTGTAGGAAAGTGTGCTTCTGATAAAAACGTCACTGACTTCTTCTGTACAGCCCATTCTACTTCCATTATGCTATCCAATATTTCTCTATAAGAGTTGCACATCTGTAAGTTTTGTTTAATGTACAACGTGGAAACTATTAATTAATTGGAAGGGTTTATTTACATTGTTTTACCCATTTGTAGGCGTAAATATCACAGCGGCTAATTGTGATCAATGATTTTTCTTTTCTAAAATATAATTGAAAGGTTTCTGCATTTAGAGAGCTACAAACTAAAAATAAAACGCTATTTACATAAATTTTTTCATATTAAAAGACTGCAAACATTTATTTTATTTCTTTACTTTTTTCCTTTTGCTTATATAGCACCAACAAATTTGGCATCACTGTACAGAGATTGTCATCATTCACATTAGTAGAAAAGCCAACTAACCTCTCAGTATGTTTTTTGAGTATGGGAGGAAGCCGGGGTACCTAAAAGAATTCCAAGCAAACACAGGGGAGAAAATACAAACTGGTGTTGTGTTTGGTTAGATTTACACGTAGGACCCAAGTACTGCAAGGCACCGTTGGCCGTGATCAACAAGTAATAGTCCTATTTTCTATTGTAAAAATAACAATTATCGCTCCAATTATTACAATTATCCTTTTAATGTAGCATATGCCTAAATATGAAAAAATGAGGTCAATTTGAGCAGAAATAATTTTCCTTGGAAACTAATTAGAAAAATTTGTTTAGTTACAGCTTCTAGACAGATCTTATTAATGCAGTTTATTTTCAGATGCTTTACATAAATAATGCTGCATTTATTGTAAAGCTAAATACATGCATTTCTATGATGGGAATATGTCACAAACTTTTAGGCAAATAAAGTTTCTTATTCATGATGTGTACAAACAAATAACATATGACTACTTTAAATATGCAACTAATAAATTTTAACACCCATTGTAAAAACATAAAAAATATCAAATATGCAACATCATTCCCGAGACATGGAGTAGGCATTTATTGCAGCCCAAAAATATTCAGTTGTCATTTCTTTCAGTGCATGTGAGTAAAGGAAAGAAGTGATCTGCATTATGCACAGAGGTGGACATATCGCCTGCACAGCCTGTTCAGCTGCATAGGAGCCTATAGGAGGAGGGGGCCCAAGCTTACCAGAGGGGGTTTAAAACAAGTATCCTGCTACTCTCGTCCCAACTCATGTTCCCTCCCGGTCTCTCATAAATTGAATAGACACTGCAACATCCCAGGCATCCAATCACAGTGTATCTATCATTTTCTGAGCTGCTCTGTGATTGGCTGATGATGCAGTATCTTTATATCTGAGCAGTCTACTGTCACAGATGGAGTAACAAGTGGAAAGAGTCTTGTAGCCTTAAGAACAGGTAATTAACCCTTTCAGAGGGAGTAACCCCTTTTACTAAACTACCCTAGCCTGCCAGGGATGATCCCCATTAACTCATTCAGTGTGCTAGACCACCAGAGATGTTACCCATCATTGCAGAGAAAATTGATAAACATTACATGTCAATAATTAGGGAAAAAATAGCTTTGATTTTCCAACCTATAGTAGATAAATATCTGGTGGAACAGGTCTATGCCTATGCATTTAGTCTGACCTAGTGTTTATATATAAGTTTTAATCAGTTTTGGTGTATTCATTTATACCTGTTAACAATCCCAGTTTTAAAGGGACTGAGCTGCTAAATGGGGTTCATGCAAATTTGCATTAAAATGTTTCTTTCTTATCATTGTGGGCCTTCCTGGGTGGAATGAGGTGGAACTTACAAATACCCCAAATGTACTATATAATGAACATGCACTGTCTGTAGTGTTGTAGGTTCATTGCTACAGTATATATGTTTTGTAACAATTTGCAAAACCTTCCTATGTACAAACACATACAAAGCTCTGTGCGCCAATTTTATGGCTCATTTATAGTGGAAAAAAATGGTGTATACTATATGTGCTTGATTTATTAAGTATTTGTGCCAGAAGTGATTCATGTTAGTCAGAACAGCTTGGTTATAGGAGGAGTTACTTTAAAGCCACATTTGTGAAATGCAACTTTTTACAAATTTATTTTAAAAAGTTGCATCGGCAAGTTGCACTCCACCAGCATAAATTGTAAGTTGTATCACAGAGTGGGAACTCTTCTTAAAGAGACTCTGTCACCACATTATAAGTGCCCTATCTCCTACATAAGGAGATGGGTGCTATAATGTAGGTGACAGTAATGCTTTTTATTTAGAAAAACAATCTATTTTTACCACTTTATGAGCGATTTTTAGCTTTATGCTAATGAGTTTCGTAATGCCCAAGTGGGCGTGTTGTTACTTTAGACCAAGTGGGCGTTGTACAGAGGAGTGTATGACGCTGACCAATAAGCGTCATACACTTCTCTCCATTCATTTACACTGCACTAGCGATATAGCTATATGCAGGCACATAAACACACACTATAACATTACTGCAGTGTCCTGATAATGAATATACATTACCTCCAGCCAGGACGTCATGTGTATTCAGAATCCTGACACGTCTGAATCTTTTCTGTGAGATTTCCAGCACGGCAAATGAACACAAATTGTCCAATCTTGTCCCCTGATGAACCAAATAGGTTGGGGAAATGCGTTGGGACGGTTATGAAGTGTCAGTTTGTGGTCATTTTATGCAATATTTGGTGCTTAGAAATTACACTAATTGTGTGTGATAAAATTTTTCCCTGGAGTTTGTCCATAGGTGGTGTTTGGTGCCATCTAGATATAGTTTTCTGGATACTCCAGGTGACTTTTGTGAATTGCTTATTTGATTCAACCCTGGTTTTGTCAGGTGTATTTGTGTTCAAAATAACTACCTAGAGTATTTTAATCTGAATAATGAATAAAGGTTATGTTTTATGAAGAGTTTCCAGTTTTGTGATACTACTTGTTTCTTTGAGGAACTCACATATTGATTTCAGTGATAATGTAGCATAAATTGTAAGCCACAAAACTAAACCAAAAGTACCACACCTACTCCAATATAAAATGCGACAAATTTAACAAATAGCATGTAACATTACATAAATCTTTGACAAAATAAAATTCACAAGCTTACTTCGAAGGAAAATAAGAAAGTCACAGAATAATGATATTGATGGATGTCAGCCTCTGTATGTCTCTTCAATGCATAAACTAAGGATTGCAATTTGGTGCATTGAAACGTAAACGTAACACATTCTAATGGATCCTACCTAATGCTATTGACTTTTAATAGTTAAAAAAGAATTGAGCATCAGGTTGACACATCGCTGGGTAGAATTGCGTAGAAAACAACACTATTCTGACCCTCTAAAACAATAGAAAGCTAATAGAATGTAGTCTATCCAATGCCAGTGATAAATCACATTGAAATTAAGAGGGCTGTTATTGCAAAAATGTATTGGAAAAATCTGTCTACTTTTTCTGTAAAAATGATGCAACAGAATAACATTAACCAAGGTAACAAATATCAGAGTAGCAATGGTCAATAGTAGGAACATTTCAGCAGCCATGTCCTCTGATCTTACCAGTCACCTATTATTTTTTAAGTAAAATTCCAACTGAACTATCTACTATTAGGTGACATCCATATTTTTTTAATCGTCTTTACCCAACTATTTTTAGAATTTTTGTTTTAGTGGTGAAATTGGTCACGGCTCAATAATTTGCTTTATCTGCTTTATTGTGCTATGTAGTAGAAGTTTTTTTTACCTCCTCGCTTACACAAGCTGTGGTTCCGGGGGGTTAATGGCTTTTCACATAGTATTGGTAGTTGGTGCAACAACATAGCTGATGATATTCTATGGACCCTACTTGCTTCCATACAATCTGCGAAGGAAAACATTATTAACAAGTGTAAAGAAATATCTCTCTTTGCCTTCTTCACCCTTCAGTACATTTAGCAGATTAAAGTCCCCATCAGGATTACGAAATACTTTGCTGCTTTTTCTAATCTTTCTAGCTATATCGGCTTCAAACATGTTTATAGTGCTGGTGGTTATAAGACATATGACTATCTAAATTCCAACTTGCCTTTGGCATGCATTTTGACCTACAAGGTTTAAGCACATTTTTTTCAATCTAAAGACTTTCATTTTGAAAAGCAATATCAGTTTCTTGTCTTCTTTTCAAATCTTAGTAGTTACTCAAAACATTTGAAAGAGCTAATGTACTCCTGCTAGCGTAACAGTATATTTGGTTGCTTTTGTTTAGGGAAAATAGATTTTGTCATGTCGAGTTATAATACTGCAAAAAATATGAATACCAGTCATTATGAGTGCTGACATACAAAAATAATTGAATATATTTAGTTTTTCTATGTCTATACATTAGAATGGAATATAGCCAATATGTTTACACTCATTATTCTTTATTTTGTCATTAACCCCTTAGTGACCACCAATACGCCTTTTAACGTTGGGCACTAAGGGGCCTTAGGCTAGGCTGACGCCTTTTCACGTGAGCCTAGTCTAAGTCCTGCACGGGTCTCCCGTGCAGGCTGGAGCCATTGGCTCAGCTGTCTGATGACAGCTGAGCTCCTGCTCCAACACCCGTGATCAAAATTAACTTAGATCGCGGCCGTTTAACCTGTTAAATGCCGCCGTCAATAGCGACCGCAGCATTTAACTTGTTTACAGAGGGAGTGCACTCCCTCTGTCACCCATCGGCGGGCCGCAAATGCAATTGCGGGTCTCCGATGGGGTGTCATGGCAGCTGGGGGCTTGATAAAAGCCCCCAGGTCTGCCCTGGACATATGCCTAATAGGATGCGCCGGAGGCACGTCCTAATAGAATGCCTGTCAGATTTACACTGACAGGCAATAATGCTCTGGTATACGAAGTATACCAGAGAATTATAGCAGTGATCTTAAGATCGCACAGTAAAGTCCCCTAGTGGGACTAGTGAAATAAATAATAAATGTGAAATAAAGATTAATAGTAAAAATTACAGTAAAAAAATAAATAAAACCATTTTTTTCCATAAAAAGTGGTTTTATTTAGTAAAAGTGTAAAAAATAAATAAAAGTACACATATATGGTATCGCTGCGACCGTAATGACTCAGTTAATAAAGTTAATATGTAATTTAAACCGCAAGGTGAACACCGTAAAAAAAAACGTAAAAAAACAATGGCAAAATTGCAATTTTTTTCCATTGCCCCCCAAAAAAGTAATAATAAAAATGAATCAATAAGTTCCATACAACCCAAAACAGTACCAATCAAAACAACGTCTCGTCCCGCAGAAAATAAGTACAAAAAATCACTACATTGATGGAAAAATAAAAAAGTTACGGCTCTTGGAAAGCGACGATGCAAAAACAAATAATTTTAGTTCAAAAGTGTTTTTATTGTGTAAAAGTTGTAAAACATAAAAAACCTCTACATATGTGGTATCGCCGTAATCGTACCGACCCATAGAATAAAGGTAACATGTTATTTATGCCGCACAGTGAACGGCGTCAATTTAAAAATGCATAGAACAATGGTGGAATTTCAGGTTTTTTTTATAATCCCCCCAAAAAAGTTAATAAAAGTTAATAAAAATTTTATTTGTACCCTAAAATGGTGCTATTAAAAAGTACAACTAATCCCGCAAAAAACAAGTCCTCATACAGCTATGTAGACGAAAAAATAAAAAAGTTATAGCTCTTTGAATGCGACTATAGAAAAACTAATAAAATAGCTTGGTCATTAGGGCGTAAAATTGGCTGGTCACTAAGGGGTTAAAGAGTGTAGACAGTTGACATAGAGTTGAGTGACAGCGCAGAGTTTTCTGTAGGGAACTTGTTTTAGACTGCATTGCCTGTAAAGCATTTCTCTCCTGCTGTAAAAAAGATTCTAGTGGGCAATTCCATTTAAGACTGCCTCCAGGAAGTAAACAAGGCAAAATACAACCTATAGTTATATAGGAAAACTGTCACCATGTGCAATTGCACTTACTAAACACCTAATTCTGAGCAGAATAATAGCTTGCCGCATATAGTATGCCACATGGTAGACTTCCATACAGTTCTGACAAAGACCTGTATTCCAAGAGTCAACATTGTCTTATCAAAGCAGGTCCGGAAGGAAAACAATCCCCATACGCTGCCACATCATCCGGCCATATACAAGGTCCTGAGGCCCGACAGCACACAAGGTCCTGACTTTATATGCACCGAGGCACAGACCTTGCCTTGGCAGCCTAATCAGATCCTGATCAAGAAAAGGCAGAGGAACAATGAGTAAAGGCTTTTTTTGTTTTGGGGGCCCAGCACTGGATGGCTACGCCCCTAAGAGTGAGTGTGCAATGGCACAGCTGTTCTGGTCTCTAGATTGATTGTTTTGATTGTTATTTATTGGCTGTTATTGTACTTATAGTTTTGCTGTAACCCTTTAATGACAGGCCTATTTTGGGCCTTAACCCTTTCATGCTGACAATACACATCCTTTTCGCACATACCCCATGCTGCCAGGACATGTATATACAGATCTCTGTTCCAGCCGGCATAGTGCTGTGAAACGCGCTCAGACGCCATCTGTGTCAGTGTCCGCGGCCCCCCAGCAACCTGTTCTCTGACAGCCGAACCGATTGGTTCGGCTACAGAGAATATGATCACCGGTATTAACCGCTTCCTGACCGCCCACAGTAAATTCACATCGGCGCTTGCTGGGCTCTGTGCAGCGCCGACGTGAATTCACAGTGGGTGTTAAAAGCGCTATCCGGGTGTCTCAGATTAGTGCTGACACCTGGATTGCGCTGTTAACCCCTGCCTCTGGTCCCGTAGACATGACCGGGACATGATTGGTTCAGATCCCGATCATGTGATCGCAGGGAAAGTTTGTTGTAGCAACAAACTGGAAAGTTTGTTGCTACAACAAAATTTCCCGAGGACCGATTGCGGGTGCTGCCGTCGGTTGCATGGCAAAACCGGAGGCCATACAACGGGCTCCGGTCTGCCATTCACGGAAGCCTATGAGGACCAGCTGGTCCTCAAAGGATTCCTGTCAGTGTGACTGTCAACGTCACACTGACAGTTTATAATACGTTACACTACCTAGGAAGTGTAATGTATTATAGCAGCCATCAGTGCTGCAGGTCTTCAAGTAAAAAAAAAAAGTAATAAAAATGTTTTATAAAAGTGTAAAAACAAAAAATGCTTTTTTTCCTATAATAAATCTTTTATTATAGGAAAAAAAATAAAACGTTAAAAAAAGTACACAAATTTGGTATCACCGCGTTCATAACGACCCCAACTATAAAACTATAATATTATTTTTTCCCGCACGGTGAACACCTCAAAAAATAATTAAAAAACAATACTAGCATCACTATTTTTTTTGTCATCACCCCTCCCAAAATATATAATAAAAAGTGATCAAAAATTCACATGTACCCCAAAATAATACCAATAAAAACTACAACCCATGCCGCAAAAAACAAGCCCTTACACAGCTTTTTTGACTGAAAAATAGAAAAATTATGGCTTTCAGAATATGGTGACACAAAAAATAAATAATTTTATAGAAAAGTGATTTTATTGCGCAAACGTCACAAAACATAAAAAAAACTATATACATATGGTATCGCCCTAATCGTACCGACCTGCATAATAAAGTAAAATGTAATTTATAGCGCACAGTGATTACTGTAAATAAAAGGACAAAAAACATTGTCAAAATGTATGTTTTTTTGTCACTTTGCTTGCCAAAAAATCGAATAAAAATGATAAAAAAATCACATGTACCCTAAAATGGTACCAGTGAAAACTACAGATCGTAACGTAAGAAATAAGCCGTCGCATGGCTCCGGTGGAGAAAAAAAAACAACCTCTGGCGCTCAGAATATAGCGACAGAAATTGTGCAGAGTGTCCAAAAGTGGATAAGATTGGGCACCATTTATCAGTGCGACACCGGCCACACATCTTTGAATTATTTATTTACCCCCATATTATATCTTCTTATTATGCCCTAATGTACTCTGCCCAGCTTACATATGCCACCACATTATAAACTGAAATACCAGCAAAACCCCAGAACAGAACTATTACCAAGCAAAATCTGTGCTCCAAAAGACAAATGGCGCTCCCTCCCTTCTGAGCTCTGTCGTTGGTCCAAACAGCAGTTTATTACCACATATAGGCTATTGCTGTAATCGTGAGAAATAGCTTCACAAGTTTTGGGGTGCTTTTTATTCTTTATTCCTAGCGAAAATTAAAACATTTTTTGAAAAAAATGTAGATTTTCATTTTCACAGACATATTCCAATAAATATAGCAAAAGACCTGTCGGGTCAAGATGCTAACTATACCCGTAGATAAATTCCTTGAGGTGTGTAGTTTCCAAAACCACTTTTGGGGAGATTCCACTGTTTTGACACCACAAGACCCCTTCAAACCTGGCATGGTGCCTAAAATATATTCTAAAAAAAGGAGACCCCAAAATCCACTAGGTGCTCCTTTGCTTCTGAGGCCGGTGCTTCAGTCCATTACCACACTAGAGCCACGTGTGGGATATTTCTAAAAACTGCAGAATCTGGGCAATAAATATTGAGTTGCGTTTCTCTGGTAAAACCTTCTGTGTTACAGAAAAAAATGTATTACAAATGAATTTCGGCAAAAAAAATGAAATTTGTAAATTTCACCTCTACTTTGCCCTAAAGGGTTAATAAACTTTCTGAATGCTGTTTTGAATACTTTGCGGGGTGCAGTTTTTAAAATGGGGTGATTTATGTGGTCTATCTAGTACATAAATTTAAAAACAATTTTAATAAGTATTCATTAAAAATGGGCTTTTACAGCCAAATATAACAGGCTCAGTTAAGAGGTCAGCAGCAGAGAAATGGCCTATATGGTGATAGGTATCATTCACCCCTAGACCCTTCTCTCCTCTTATTTTATACTTGCTGTTCCAAATTAACTGAATGGTTGTTGCGCTGTACCACACTACTCCTTGCGCTACACCGCGCTACTCCGGCTTTTCAAAGCCAAATACAACAGGCTAAGTTATGTAATCAGCAGCAGAGACAGGGCCTATAAGGTGATAGGTAGCATTCACCCCTTGACTCTCCTCTACTCATGTTTTAAATTTGCTGATACAAACTAACTCAATAATTGTTTGCGTTATACTACGCTCTTCATTGCGCTATACCGCGCTAATCCTACGCGTTTCTGCACCACCTATCTTTGTGGGGCATCATCAGGGATTATTAGTATGTTCAATTATTGTTCCACATTGTTTATCCCGGATCGCACGGTTGTGTGCTTTATAGAACCTCCCGGCCCGTGCACGACTGAGATATAATGGTCGCACACGAGCAGGAGAGGTGCCGGTCTTTTAAACGGCTTCAGCCCTCCTCCTGCAGTGACGTGCCCACGGCCCACCGCCAATCCCGACAAGACACGTCACTCATGACCTGTCAGGACTGCGGCGCACCTCTCTACATCGGCAGCCAATCAGGTACAGTCCGGACGCATTGCGTCCTTAGTAACCTTGGAGATCCATGAAGCGGATAAATCAGTCCTGACAGGTCATGAGTGACGTGTCTTGTCGGGATTGGCGGCGGGCCGTGGGCACGTCACTGCAGGAGGAGGGCTGAAGCCGTTTAAAAGACCGGCACCTCTCCTGCTCGTGTGCGACCATTATATCTCAGTCGTGCACGGGCCGGGAGGTTCTATAAAGCACACAACCGTGCGATCTGGCATAAACAATGTGGAACGATAATTTAACATACTAATAATCCCTGATGATGCCCCACAAACATCGGTGGTGCAGAAACGCGTAGGATTAGCGCGGTATAGCGCAATGAAGAGCGTAGTATAACGCAAACAATTATTGAGTTAGTTTGTATCAGCAAATTTAAAACATGAGTAGAGGAGAGTCAAGGGGTGAATGCTACCTATCACCTTATAGGCCCTGTCTCTGCTGCTGATTACATAACTTAGCCTGTTGTATTTGGCTTTGAAAAGCCGGAGTAGCGCGGTGTAGCGCAAGGAGTAGCGTGGTACAGCGCAACAACCATTCAGTTAATTTGGATCAGCAAGTATAAAATAAGAGGAGAGAAGGGTCTAGGGGTGAATGATACCTATCACCATATAGGCCATTTCTCTGCTGCTGACCTCTTAACTGAGCCTGTTATATTTGGCTGTAAAAGCCCATTTTTAATGAATACTTATTAAAATTGTTTTTAATCGTTTCTACCAGGCAGTAAATTTATAATTTAACAGAACGAAAACCAACCTATCAAATTGTACTAATATATACTCTATCTAGTACATAAGGCTCTCAAAGCCACTTCAGAACTGAACTGGTCCTTGACAAAATAGCCTTTTGAAATTTTCTTGAAAATGTGAGAAATTGCTGCTAAAGTTCTAAGCCTTGTAACGTCCTAGAAAAATAAAATAATGTTCAAAAAACAATGCAAATGTAAAGTAGACATATGGGGGATGTTAATTAGCAACAATTTTGTGAGGTATTACTATCTGTTTTACAAGTAGATTACATTTAAAATTAGAAAATTTATAACTTTTGCCAATTTTCTTTACATTTTGGTGTTTTTCACAAATAGGCTATAAATTTATTGACCACATTTTTCCACTAACATAAAGTAAAATATGTCACGAGAAAACATTCTCTGATAGGCAAAAGCATTCCAGAGTTATTACCACATAAGATGACACATGTAAGATTTAAAAAAAATGGGGCTGGTCATTGAGGCATCGATGAGCCTTGGTCCTGAAAGGGTTAATGACCAAACAATTTTTTTCAGTTTTTTCATATTTGTATTTCAAAATCCATTTATTTTTATTATTTTTCTATAGATATAGCCGTATGAGAGTTTTTTTTTTGGGGGGGGGGACGAGATGCATTTTATTAAAGGCACCATTTTGGAGTCCATTTGATTTATTGATTAACTTTTATGAATTTTTTTTGAAAGTAATGGAAAAAAACATAAATTCCGCAATTCTTTTTTTGAGTTTTCAATTTAGACAGTTTACTGTGTTGTATAAATAGCATAAAAAATTTATTCTGTAAGTTGTTTTGTTTAAGGCGATACCAAATTTATATATTTTTTATGTTTTACTACTGTTGCACAATATAAACACGTTTTAAAAAAAGTAATTGTTTCTGAGCCATAACCATTTTATTTTTCAGACCACTTATTTTTGTGAGGACTTATTTTTCGTGGAACAACTTGTAGTTTTAAATTGGTACCATTTTGGATTACATACGACTTTTTGAACGCTTTTTATTGCATTCTCTGGAAGGCAGGATGCAAAGAAAACAGACATTTTGGCATATTTGTTATTTTATTTTCTATGGCGCTCACTATGCGGGTTTAAAACCGTAATAGTTTCATAATTCGGGTCCTTATGGACGCCGCAATGCCATTGTCTAGATTTCTTAGATTTTTTTTATAATAAAATATTTTGTTTATAGTTTTTAAATTTTTTTACTTTTTTTTTATAAATTATATTAATCTATTTTTTTTCTTAATGCCACTATGGGACTTCACATTGCGATAGTTTGATCACTTTTATAATGTACTGCAATACTTCTACATTGCAGTGTATTATCCTGGTCAGTATAAAACTGCCTCTGGCGGTGCCTAATAGGCATACACTGTTGGCAGACCTGCAGACCTTTGTTCTCAGCTGCCATGAAAACCCCATTGGTACCCTGCGTTCGGCCCCTCTCTCTTAAATCATTTATATACTGTGGTCGATATTGACCGCAGCATTTAAAGGGTTAAATAGCTAGGATTTGAGGTAACCATTAGAGCAGAAGCCCGACTGTCAAGTGCTGGACTTATGACTCAGCGCCATGAAAAGGCGCCACTGTGGCATAAGTACACATAAGTACTTTCATGAAATGCTGTATACTGTGTTTGCATCCAACTAAAAATAACTTTTGGAAGGAGCATTCTCAGGAGCACCCAGTCCGTCAGCTACTCAACTAGGTTGAATTCAAGCAAGCACAGCCTTAACAAATCGATGTTCTGCTGATATATGCTAGAGACATGTCTAATGATTTCCTAAACTTCATTTTAATACTGTACAACCACCCCCACCCCACATCCAAAACATTACATATTTGGCTCTTCAAATAGTATAAATGTAACTCTGCATGTTCTTTATGACATCATTGCTATTTATCTTTTTTCAAATGAGTGTTTAACATACAAAGTTGTAATTTAAGCGTCAGAAGAGCTTTGCATTGCCTCATTTCTCTTGCTTTCATTGGCATTTTATTTGAGTCATTATTCTGTATAGAGGGCTGCATAAATTTTTTATGTATTTGTTGTAAATTTGTACGATGCTGTTTTGATGAGACCATTACATAGGGTCAGATCTGTGACCTTTAATTTCAGCATTTTCCACGTTCTATGTGTACACTGGCTCTGATCTTAACAACAGTGGCTCTGTGTTCCTTTCATCTGAGTATTGATTTTCTCCCTCTTCTAGTGAGTTTATAAACTGCAAATTTGTTAGCACTATACATACAAGACTCTATTATTTCATTCTGTCTTTCTATTTCCTAATATGTGGCTATGTTGTTTTTGAGCTAACTAAATTCGGCTCAATGAAGTAATGACATGAGTTATGATATGATAATGATACCGTCAAGATATGTTTTCTATTGTCAGTATACAAATTACTCTGTTCGGTTACAAAGACTGGACTTTCTGTGCAATCTATTTACATAGCAGTTCTTCAAGGTTTATTTAAGTCACTAGGTTATATGGTAGGAGATGTGGCAGTCTTGGCTGGTCTTATTTTAAAAAAAACAGGCAAAATTTCAGTTAAATATCAAAGAGAAATCTGAGTAGTATATTGGTCCAATAGAGTAGGGGCAATGGCATGACATCATAAATAAAACAGAAAAATGATAACAGGCGCAAAGGCTGTCCCATTTATATTTATTACATAGAATTTATAGAACACCACTCTTTTTGTACAAAATCTGGTTGTGAGACTCTCCCCTCTGTAATAGGTGTTAGACTCATCAAGCTGACCTACTTCACATGATGTGGTCATGCTGAAATATGGTAACTCTGGTTAATTCCAAATATTGCATTGATATTATTTGTTTGTATACTCGGCTATGTTGAAGATTTACCTGTGTCTTAACTAGTTAAGGTGGCTGCCTTGGGACTCTTGAAAAAGGCCAGAGAATTAATTGCCTAAAAGGTTCAACCTGCAGAGGCGACAAGCCTTCTTTACCATAAGAACTGTGAATCTATAGAGTAGCCTACCGCAGGAGCTGGTCACAGCAGGGACAGTAGATGGCTTTAAAAAAAGGCTTAGATCATTTCCTAGAATGAAAAAACATTAGCTCCTATGTCAATGTGAAGAAATGTTTCCCTTTTCCCACCCCTTGGTTAAACTTGATGGACATGTGTCTTTTTGCAATCGTACTAACTATGTAACATTGGCTACAGGAAGCTCCTCCAACAAAACGGGAATTTATTGGTCTTTCTAGCTTCCATGGAAAAACATGTTTATATAAAGGGGAGTGAGGAAGACCTTTGGTCAGTCTTGCTTGATGACTCAGGGTTACTGTAGCTCCAGCCACCTTTACCGGGGATATATTTTTTCTTTGAGGATGGTTTAAGACAAATGCAGTTTGGAACGTTTTTTATTTTTATTTTTGTATTTTATCCATGTCATGATTATGAGTATTACAGGGGATCATAATCTTGGACAAATTACCCGAATATGGACTGATCTACTCTTTGTTTCATGAGGTAGACCGTTAAACTTTTGTAAACATGTGGCAACTTGGGTGTACCTTATGGGTTGGGATGGGGTGGCATTTCAGGAGAGGTTGTTTGTGTCTTTGTAAATGTATAGTAATTTCAATAAAAATTATATGATTTAAAAAAGTTATATTTTGCTACTTAAATGTAATTTTTATTTCTATACATATTATGAGAGAGAGAAACTTTTCTGCAATAGAAAGAGGGTGCGGAGTAAACTTACCTATATAAATTTACTGATACCAATTCATAAGGTTTTTTAGAGATGGTGATAAAATTCTGCTATTAAGAACACACAGCTACCATTTCAAAGACAAAACATTTGCTTCACTTAGCTCAACAGACGTGTGCAGGGAAGCATTGGATATTAAAATATGAATCATAAACAGCACATAAGTGTGTGTGTGTGTGTGTGTGTGTATTTGTGTGTGTGTGTAATGTACCCTCTATAGTATATTGAAACAATATAAGTAGCCACGGAACATCAAGGATATTTTTTACATTCTCTCTTCTCCTCTTTTTTCCCCCTTAAAGCAACCCTCCAGTCCCCCCCACCCAAAAAAAAGGACTATATGAAATGGACTAACTGAAATGTATAGTCAACTTAGCTGTTTCCCCGCTCCTGAATGATCCAGCCTCTTATCCTGCTTTTCGGTCCCCCGTTTTCCGCTCTCCACCAAAACTTCAGGCGTCAATTTGTAGAACTTCTTTGAAAGTTTGAGACTCGCCCCCTGCCCTCCGAATGACAAGCTCTAATGACATTAAAAAGGGGACAATGCCATCAGACTTCCATAGGAGCTTGCCAGTGCGAAGTCAGAGATTAAAAAAGGGGGTAACGGAACTTAGTAATGGAGGCCACATCATTTAAGAGTGGGGCAGCAGTTTAGCTGACTATACATTTATAATAAATAGTAATTTATTTTTATTGACAAGGGGGTCGCTTTAATAAACAGGAAAAAAAGAAGGGTGGAAAATAGGTTAATGTGAACCATAGTGCATACATTAGAGAGTAAGAGGAGGATACAACAAGCAATAAGATACAGATACAAGGCTTTTCTTTTGTCCTTTACTTTTTCTTTTTGCTTTATGTTGATGCATAGAGTACTAAATTGCTTAATGAATGGTAATAAAGCTATTTTCATATCTGACTTGTGTTTGGCTTGCTCTGCTTAAATAAAGTAATAACAAAAAAATCCACACATCAAGACAACATCTAATATTCTTAAAATATGGTGGTGTCATTATTCTACATTTGCTTTACAAGCTGAAGTGTCGTTTTTTTATGGGGTTTTAAAGGGATGATTGAGCTTGGTGACAATTACTAATTGAATAACATGAATTGCTTTTTCTTTTGAAATGAGGTTCTACAGCAGCTGAGATCTTTTTTTACAATTTGTGTTCCCCAACCTCTGGTTCTGCTACTGTTGCACCTGTCACAGTGCTTCTTACAGTATCAGCCCGCATACCATCTGGTGTAAGCCATATGCCCCCTAGTATTAGTTACAGAACCCCATTTCCAGTCAGAATGACCTCCAGTATTAACTAACCACAGCCGCCCGTAATGTCATCCATATTGCCCCGTATTGTTAGCTACAACTCCACCATTACCATCTATAATGCCAGCCACAGCTTTCCCACCTATTTTGTCTCCTTTCTGTGTGCACTCAGCTTTCATCACTATATTATATTTAGATTTTGTAAGGATGAATACAAAAAAAATGTTTTTATTGGATTTTGGTTCAGCATGTTTTTTCTTCTTTAGGTATAATTATTTTAATATTTTATAGTTATTACTATACAGAGTGTTGGCATTGTAAGTAGAGATAAACTTTAACTTTCCAATCAGTATGCTGTATTACAAGATTAAAGTTTCCCAGAAGGCATTCCTGGTTATTTCAAACACTTTTCAGAAACTACATTCATGACTCTACACAATATAAAGGTGCCATACAGTTATTATTGTATATTATTCCGTAGATATCAGCTTGTTTAATTTGCATTATAATATAATTATCACACTAGATGTAATGTAAATATTCAAATATTCTGATTAATTCATTTTTCCAAGCATAGTAATAATTGTATCAATGTAGCCTCCATTTTATTATCCCTCCCATGCTGTGATTTTCAGAATGATTAAGTGCTCTCAAGAGATTATCTACATGTTTGGTGTTTATTTCCATTATTATTGTATTTAGTCATGTATATGGAATAAAAGCATTGGAATATACAGTAAGTGCTCCAGTTATTTTAGCTAATTTCTAAAATAATACAGTATTTTGTAGACTACAATACTCACAAAACTACACAAGTCTCGATAGAATATAAAAGCCAGCCACATAACATACCCTTCATGCCCACCATAAACGTATTTGCAGTGGAGTTACACACACTTCTACACAAAGTACTACCCACCATACAAGTGCCCCGTCACATCCCAACCATACAAAGTACCTGCCACAGCTTCATATACAATGCTAACCACACGCCACCCATATAAAGCTAAGCCAGGTGCCCCCCATATACAGTATGATGAAATCACGTCTATATACAGTACAGTCATATTCCCTACCATATGCAGTGTAGCCACACAATTGCATATCAGAGCAAAAACCAAGCCATGAGGAGGAAAGAACTGCCTGTAGAGCTCAGAGACAGGATTGTGTGGAGGCACAGATCTGGAGAAGGGTACAAAAAAAATTCTGCTGCACTGAAAGTGCCCAAGAGCATAGTGGCCGCCATAATTTTTGAATGGAAGACGTTTGGAACAACCAGGACTCACCCTAGAGCTGGCTGCCCCACCAAGCCAAGTAATCAGGGGATAAGAGAGGTGACCAAGAACCCAATGGTCACTCTGGCTGAGCTCCAAAGATCCTGTGTGAAAATGGGAGAAACTTCCAGAAGGTCAACCATCACTGCAACACTCTACCAGTCTGGGTTTTATGGCAGAGTGGTCAGAGGGAAGCCTCTACTCAGTAAATGACACATGAAAGCCCAGCTGGAGGACTCTCAGATTGTGAGAAACAATATTCTGTGGTCTGATGAAACCAAGATTATACTTTTTTACCTCAATTCTAAGCGTCATGTCTGGAAGAAACCAGGCACTGATCATCACCTGCCCAATACCATCCCTACTGTGAAGCATGGTGGTGGCAGCATCATCCTGTTGAGGTGTTTTTCAGCGGCTGGGGCAGGGAGACTGGTCAGGGTTGAGGGAAAGATGAATGGAGCAAAGTACAGAGATATTCTTAATGAAAATCTGATCCCGAGTGCTCTGCACCTCAGACTGGGCCGAAGGTTCACCTTCAAACAAGACAGTGCCTCTAAGCACACAGTCAAGACAACACAAGAGTGGCTTAGAGACAACTCTGTGAATGTCCTTGAGTGTCCCAGCCAGAGCCCTGACTTGAACCCAATCGAATATCTCTGGAGAGACCGGAAAATGGTTGTCCATCGACTTCACCATCCAACTTGACAGAACTTAACAGTATCTGCAGAGAAGAATGGCATAAAATCCCAAATTCAGGTGTGCAAACCTTGTAGCATCATACCCAAGATTACTGGAGGCTGTTATCACTGCCAAAAGTGCTTCACCTAAGTCCTGAGTAAAGGGTCTGAATACTTATGTCAATGCAATGTTTTAGTTTTTCCTTTTCAATAAATCAGCAAAGATTACTAACGTTCTGTTTTCACTTTGTCATTATGGGGTATTGAGTGCAGAATGATAGGTAAAAACGTGTTGTTTTTTTTTATTTTTGCACAAAGCCTCAACATGCCGTAATGTGAAATAAATGTGAAAAAATTGAAAGGGTCTGAAGACTTTCCGAATGCACTGTAAATGGAAAAAATAAATTTTATCATTTGATGGAATGTTATAAAAGTGTGCAGCTATTATATTTTTTTGGTGTATGATGATTAGAGGCTCAGGAATGTAGATAGAATTGATCTTCCAGGTTAGGGATTCCAGCTTCAAGAGAGCTTTTCGATTCACTCACCTCTACTCAGGAATAGTAGTGTTCTTGGCCACCTTCTAATTTTGAGAATGATGGAATGCATATGTATTAAAAACCTTGAAAAATTTATAGAAAACAAAAAGACACACGGAATTGTCTGATTTACACACAGATGGTTATAATTTGCAGTATGTGATTCCAATCAATCAACTTTCCTGAACATGAAATCACACTACTAAAGTTAGCATTCAGCGCTGGCCTTACTGAATGTTACAGAAAACATCATAAAAGTCTTAGAATCAATAAGGCACGTTATTATGTGTCACTTCTAAAACTTTAGAATGCATTTAAGCAAACTATGCTTACATACTAAATATTTACAGCGCATTTGGAACTGGTTTACCACATTAGGAGAGAATTCATTCCATTACCCTTCTGGGCTTGTTTAGTAGAGTTCCCTTTAAAAAGGGGTCGTGTCCTTTCGACAACTGTTACTACTTAAAGAGGCTCTGTCACCAGATTTTGCAACCCCTATCTGCTATTTAGATTTAGATTACAGTAACGTTTTTATTTTTAAAAAACTAGCATTTTTGGCCAAGTTATGACCATTTTTGTATTTATGCAAATGAGGCTTGCAAAAGTCCAAGTGGGCGTGTTTAAAGTAAAAGTCCAACTGGGCGTGTATTATGTGCGTAAATCGGGTCGTTTTTACTACTTTTACTAGCTGGGCGTTCTGACGAGAAGTATCATCCACTTCTCTTCAGAACGCCCAGCTTCTGGCAGTGCAGACACAGAGCGTGTTCTCGAGAGATCACGCTGTGACGTCACTTCCCCAGGTCCTGCATCGTGTCGGACGAGCGAGGACACATCGGCACCAGAGGCTACAGTTGATTCTGCAGCAGCATCGGCGTTTGCAGGTAAGTCGATGTAGCTACTTACCTGCAGACGCTGATGCTGCTGCAGAATCAACTGTAGCCTCTGGTGCCAATGTGGCCGACACGATGCAGGACCTGGGGCAGGAAGTGAGTGACGTCACAGCGTGATCTCTCGAGAACACGCTGTGTGTCTGCACTGCCAGAAGCTGGGCGTTCTGAAGAGAAGTGGATGATACTTCTCGTCAGAACGCCCAGCTAGTAAAAGTAGTAAAAATGCCCCGATGTACGCACATAATACACGCCCAGTTGGACTTTTACTTTAAACACGCCCACTTGGACTTTTGCAAGCCTCATTTGCATAAATACAAAAATGGTCATAACTTGGCCAAAAATGCTAGTTTTTTAAAAATAAAAATGTTACTGTAATTTACATTGCAGCGCCTATCTGCTGCAATAGCAGATAGGGGTCGCAAAATCTGGTGACAGAGCCTCTTTAAGAACCCTGCAGGGAAGTGAACCATTTTATTATACCTGTTGAACTCAATAGGCATTTGTGTATAGCACGGATCCTAGTGATCCTTCAGACCAGGAGTTTCTCTCTTCAGCGGCTTTCTACTTTGGCTATTAGAGAGTAATCTTGGGAACCAATATCTAATGTATACAGTATATAAAGAGGATGTTCAAAGGGGGTAATTTCTTTAAGTATTTGCTTCAAGATTTTTAAATTAAACAATACAATTCATAAGTAATAATAATAACAATTATGCAATCCTGTAATAGATCCATATTGCCAATGATGAACCTAATGCATGATGTTAAATGGTCATAGACCTTTGGAAATGGCCAACTCTGATGCCTACAATGATGGCATTGATAATGTAGTACATCTTCTTATAACCAGTGACAAGCTGTAGTGTTACAACACGGCTTGTGATCTTGAGTGATAACATTCTTGTACAGTAATTCACATGCCTGTGACAGTTAAAGTAGCTTCTGTCTTCTCTATACTTGTTAAAATTGCTACAAGAGGAATGACCTTTGGTTTTAGAAAAATAGAAGTAATCATTTTATGAGTCCATTGAGTTAAATGAATACTGCCATTGTAAGTTCATATACTTACCTTGTTGTAATAGAATAAAGGATATTACAGTATTCTTCACAGACAAGTATCCAGAGAAAAATTATTTGTTAGAGAAGAATTCCTTGTTCTAGCTGTGTTTTAAGGGAACAGGACTGTAGAGAACAATCACTGCTTCAAAAGAAGCACAATATGCATTTATGGTACACAATATAAAAGCACCCTAGTCCTTAGGACTACAAAATTAAGATCAAGTTCACACTAGTTTTTAATAAAAGTTTTCCTTTCATGCATCCCATTCTTTTTTTCTATAGGGTGCAAAGTGCAGTTATCAGTTCACTCAGAATATATTTTTGTACATGATCCTCCAAAAATGTGGGTCCTAGAATCCAAAAAACTGATGGAAAAACTGATGCAAACTAATATCAATTTATACGTACATCACTTATATAAATCAGTTTAGAACCAGTCAAGGATCCTGAGATCTATGCTTAGGTATAGAGTTTGAACATAAAGTATAGTATATTAGGAGGTTAGAGCCGTTAACATGCCCTGTTGTTTGAACTTTATGAAAACATATAGAGCAACATTATCTGTAAAGTATTAGAAAAAGATGAAAAAAGAACCACAAGCCAAATAGGAATATGTACAAAGAATAATGTCCTATATGATCTCTAGTGTGACCTTGTTAAACTTTACACTGCAAGAAAAGTTCTAGTTATTTTCAATGATTGTGTATTTTTTGATAGGGTACTAGCTAGAATCCCATTTTCTGGAAATTGGAATTCGAGTTTACTTTATTCTGAAAGTTCTAAGCAAACAACTCTGAAAACTGTCAGTCTGTAGCTTTTCTTAAGTCACTCAGATGTGAATGTAAAGACATCACATGCCCTAAGGAAGGCATTATGTTTTAAGAGTGGATTGAATGCAGTTGCATTGCTGCAGTCGTTACAGTCAGACAGACTTTTTGCGAGTAAGAGGATACTTTGAGAACATGTTTCAATACTTCCCCTAGGTTGTGTGCTGTGAAAAACAGAGATGCACAAAGGTCTATGTTTTATTTATGGTTTCAGTAATGTCATAACGACAAGGAGAATATATGCTCTTTACTATACTTGGGCTCATGGAGCTTCAAGCTTACAGCAGCTTTGGAGAGATAACAAAAAAAATTATGGGGCATTTAAGGGTATACTTTTATGTATCAATTGAGTTTTGAAAACATGATATATGAATATTAAAGAGGTTTTTCCATCAGGGACATTTATGACATATACACAGGATATGTCATAAATGTCAGTTAGATGCAGTTCCCACCTCTGGGACCCACACCTATCTGTAGAATGGGGCCTCCTAAACCTTGTTCTGCCTTTTTCTGTTCCCGCTGCCTCCCGGCCACTTCCTGACTATATTGTCGGGAGTTACAAAACAGCGTAGCTCGCTGAGCTACGCTGTTTCCGTAACTCCCATAGCTGTGAATCACAGTTACAGGAGCAGTGTAGCATGCCAGCTATCCTGTTTCCATAACTACCGTTCAGTTCTATGGGACTTACGGAAACAGCATAGCTCAGTAAGAAATCACACGCGTCAGCCAGAGCACAGAGAGGTAGAACGGGGTTTAGGCTGCCCCTTTCTAGAGATAGGTGTGGATCAGTGATGTGGGACCCACATCTATCTTACATTTATGACATATCCTGTAGATATGTTATAAATGTCCCTGATGGAAAAACCCTATTTAAATAAAATGCTATACTGATGGTGCAAGTTATCTTTGGCAGGCAGCAATGTACACAATTTGATATGAAAAATTAAAATATGGTTTATGTTTTACTTGCTCTTTTATTGGAATTTTCCTGCTTGTACAAGGTATGACTTTTATAATAGATACTCTCTGCCACAGGTTATTGTAATGGTAAATCTGTTTAAGGAGTTCAAATGAGGTCTGCGTGCCTTTCTTGAATGATAAATTGTTACAAGTTATGGATTCTAGATAACTGGAGATGGGTCGTTGATTCAGGGATTTACTCTGAGCCATATTTGAACTTATGAAGCATTTTTTTCTCCTGATATGAGACAAATAGCAACTGCCTCATAAGAGATTCTTGCCTACCTCTGGATCAACAAAGTAGCATTATAGGTTTCTACTTGCTAGACCTGTGTCTTTTTTCAACCTTATCAACTATGTTACTATATTTCTTTAAACAGTTGTTCAACTTCCCTTCATACAGATCAGGCTTTGCCTGATTATTAAGGAAACGGTCAGGAGGTTTGGCACCATCAGATCCCCAGTCTCTGGATTATAAGACGCATAAAAACGGCAATAAAGTGTCTTATAAGTGTCTTAGTCTGACAAATATAGTAAAATACATTATTGGATTTTAGTGTAAACCCTCCAATGTATCATTTTCAATTACTAGCATTTAAACTGATTCCATGAAATGGCAGATTTGTAAGATTATATGTATTTAGATAAATCATATAATAATAATAAGTATAATAATAAAAATAATTCTATAATATTTACCTTTTTAACATTTTGATATAGTAACAATATTGGGATAAACCTTTTAAATGGTTGCTCTCTATTTTTAATGTATTTTAGGTTGGAAGGTGAAATGGCTCCATCAGATATTTTTTTACATCAAATATCAGAATTTAAATTTTGCATACATTATTAACACTGCAAACACTTTGGGAGGTTGAGAGTCTATATCATAATAATAGCATATTCGGGGAGGGATAGGAATGTGTGTTCTGCATTGTAACAAACGAATGTGAAGCCTTCCCTAGTTCTCACATAGCAGATTGTAAATATACATGATTATTTATTGGGACTGCAATCCTGTTTCTTTGTAAGAACGTACAATACACACCTTGGAGGCAGCCATTTTTGCGTACTAAGTTCAATATACATTAGTCTTATCAATCCACTGAGAGCTAATGTCATCACTGAAATATCTCCGACTTATTGAATACAATACAATTCAGTTAAAACATAACTCATCAATAAGGCACGGACTGTCGAATACTAAAATGAGCAGCAGTTTGTCAAAAGCATGACACCTCCTAGGCAAAGAGCCGACTTTAGACATGAGTTTAATTGAGGCAATGCTGTGTAACTGTATACACAATGTACAGTCACTATGAGCATCAGGATTAGGAGAGCCTGTGTGTCTCATCGCCTCTGGGAGCTGTTATGTTTTGTGGTAAAAACAATCATCAGAAGACATCATCCATTACCTTGAGATTCCTTTGTAAGATGGATGTAGAAGAAAACAATAAGCCACTGTATACTGTTTCAGTAACTATATGATAAATAAATGTATGAGGGAATGCCTTAAGATTTGTTTCTAAGTGTAGTCACTGCTCATTCCTGTATCTAGGGAGAGATGGGAAAAAAGCAATGCAATATTGTGTGCTTGGCTGATTTATGCCAACATTTTATACAGTGTATAGAGAATAATTTTTGCCAGGTTTCCATATGTATGAACCAATTGAGAGAAGAGAAATCTACAAACAGGAGATAGTAATGGTTATTTACATCGGCTATTTCCATTTGACTAGGGTTAACTCCCTCAAGCTACATTTTGCTCTCTTTTGAGCACTGCAATAATGTCCTTATAGTTTTCAAACTATTTTGAAGTTAGAAAGGCAAATGCTAAATAACCCAATGATTTATTTTCCTCTTGCTTAAAGAAAATTACGTTATGAGGTCATTTATCACTGCTGGTATTTAGTATTAAAGCAATGTTTCTAAAAGAAAACATTACAGCTGTTTTGTTATTGAAGGAGCACCTTAATTCAAAATCTCAACATGTAACATCTATCTTTGCATGTAAAGCACCATCTTGAAAATGGTGGAATGTATCTTTCTTAAGTGGGCCATGCATGAGCAGATGATTCACCGTCAGAAGGTGAATAAATATTATTGGATTATTGCAAGGAGAATTTTTACATTTAAAAAAAAAACATATTTAATGCAATAAATAATTATGAGTATTTCTGTTACAAGGGCTTGATATGCTCCCTTACATAGACCAACTGTGGGCTCAATTGGAGTATCAATGAAAATGTTAAATCTGTAAGGCAATGGCTAGAAATGAGTGAATTTTCCAAAATGAATTTTAGGTCCGATGCAATCGTATTGGCTGTTTGATTTGATTTGGTCCGAATAAATTTGCCATGAATCGCAAGTGCCCCTAAAAACCAGTATCTAACTCTGTTTACCAGGACAGTTTACAACCCCTTTCAAACTCTTTAATGCAAAGCCAGCATTAGTAATGCCCAAATGACAGCAACTTATATGGGTACAGGTAAATAACAGCAGTGAATTTTTGGAATGTCTTGTAGTCAAATCCAAATCTTTTGAGACATTTGGAAGAAAAAGTCCCTCACTAACAACTTCATATATACAAATTAAGCACATGCTTGCATGGGTAGAATACATCACTAAATTTTAAAAAGTTATTCCTTATAACAATTTAACTTTAAGGGGTTGTATAAGATCAGTAAAATGTGCCCTTTTTTTTTTTTTTTTACTAGAAATAGTGCCACTCTACATCTGGTATTTCACTTCATCCCAAGTCACTTGATGGCACTTTTTCAGAAACAATGAAGACTCTTTTTTTTGTAATCCCAGACAACCCCTTTAAATATTCCTGAAACATACATGAAATTGTTTAATTATACTGTGGGGCAATTGATTCTTGAGCTTATAAATAAATTGCCAGTCTTTGGTGCCAGTTGTGTGTGAAATGCTCTGTGGTACTGAGTGGAACTCATGTTTTGTATTTTATTGAAAAAATAATATTTTGAAGGTGATTAATAGGCCCAAAATTGCCCATAGAATACAGACAAGTGCCATTTATAATAAGTGTAGTATGCTCTCCTGAGACATTAACTCTTAAGGTTAATTTGAGATATTAATGAGGCTAAACCATTAATTATAATAGGAAAATGTAAAAGATGAACATAGAATTTTCTACGTTGACCTAATTTTAGATACATACTATTCCTCTGTTTGTACAGCCTCTTATTTGATAAATTTACAGGCATAATATCCAACTTTGTTGTTTTTTTTTTCCATTTAAATAAATTATTTCATAAAACAAACTAATATTATTATTCATTTTGAGTGAAACAAACCAAAAATGTGAGTTTAAGATGAATGAAGGTTAAACAGTCTTGTAAGTACGGCTCTTCAGCTTGATTTTAGCATTCTGATTTTACGTTCCAATTCATGGTCACTGAACACGTCGGGAGGAATACCATAAGCTTTAACATTGCACAAGAGACTCGTATCCAACAATGAACAGATTCATAATTTTAGTGTAGCCAGGCCTGTGTTAAAAGGAAAATATTCTAAAATATTCTACAAAATTCTGCATAAAGTTGAGATAATAGGTTGGATTTAAATTAAATATTTTAAAAACAGATATAGAAATATAGTATATACAGAAATATTATCAATAAGGTCGGGTTAGGCTTTACTTAACAAATCTTTGATTAAGGCCATTTTCACATGCCAGTATTGTAGTCAGTGTTTTACTTCTGTATTTCGCTTCAGTATTTATAAGCCCAAACCTGGAGTGGGTCCATAAAATGGAAGAGGTGCAAATCTCTTCATTGCACATTTTTTTTGTGTAGGTTCTGCTTTTCATTTTTGGCTTACAAATACAGATACAAAATACTGACCAAAGGACAGCCATGTGAAAGTGGCCTTAGAACACAGTTTTCTTTATATTTACTTTGATGACCTTTGTACACAGGTAATTTCAGTTGTATCACATTGTATCACATCTATAAAGCTTCTATTATTTCCTTTACCATATGTAGCAATTGCTTCACTTTCTGGTTTACTTTGCCTGAAAAAGCTAATAAAAATATATGTTGAGAAAAAAAAAGTTATTTGTTTTCATTTTGGTGGCCTGCTATCAGTTCACTGTATCGGTGTATTTTTTTTTTCTGTGTTCCCTTTATAACTGCTTTTACAAATCTGGGAAAAATGAAAGAGGAGTTTCCCTCCTTTTTATCCTTCCATCTTTCCTATCCTTCCTCCCTCCTCTCCTCTTATCAGTTTCGTACCACTTTTGCAAAAAACATTATTTTTTTACACAATTTCATAGTAGTGGACATTTTTACACAATGGCTGCAGGGCAATGACAAGCACTGTTTGAATATGGGTTTGCTTTTGACTTATGTAAAAATTCAAATGAATGAACTTTTCAAAGTATTTTGAACCCAACGTTTTTATTCTCTCCAAAAGCAAGCAAGATCATAGAATATTTTATACCACGTTAAATTTTACTGCCCTGATAAATTCAAAAGCACTACAGAGTAATTCTTTATAGGTCTGATTACTGTAAAAGTGTGAGAACAAAATTCCATACAATAAATACTCTTGTGCACTTACTAAATTAATGTTATATTAGCTTCCCGTCATAGACTTGGTGGCTTCTTTGCATATTTACTTGAATACTTCCTGTTTTAATCTTACTGTGAATCATTTTCACACTTAAAAAATATGTTTTAACTTTTAGAAAAATTAAAACTTTTTTATAGCGGTTACCTTTTTTATTTTACAAAGGTATTCTGGAAAAACACCGTCCACTCACCTCCTGACGGCCGCAGCGATTGGTCTCCGAGCGCTGGGCCAAGTCTCCTTCTCAGGAAACGCTAGCGCACACTTCCGCTTACCTCAGCCGTGTCGCGAGAACCGGAGTTTAATGTAAAATTAGCCCATGAGTACCCTGGACTATAAGAAGGGCCCAGCCCCTTCCTCCCATGCCTGAGCGTTGTTTTCGTACCCAAAGTTTGTCTATGCAAATGGTCTCCTTTTTTTCCCCAGTTCCCAGTGTTTCCTGTATCCTCTATCCCGTGCTATCCTGGTCAAGTGCCGTGCTGAGCTGTAGTCGTGCTGTGCTGTATTCCACGCCTTTCCTGCTACACCACGCCTGACGTATGTCTGCTACCTAGTCCCAGCCGAGCCTGTCCTGCTACTCTCACAGGTACACTATACGAACTATAGACTGTGACCTGTGCCATAACGTCAAGGCGGTACGGACCAGTGGGTCCACGAACCCAACATGACACTACGCTCAGGCCATGGACCCCGCTGGTCGATCCAAGACCAAGATGATGTCACAAAAGATGCGGACGGATATGGTAGACCTCCGTTCTCGACAGGACCAACTCCTCCAGGCATTGAAAATTATTGCACGTCGGCAGGTGGCGCTAGCTGCTGTTCCTCCTACTACAACTCCTGGTAGTGTTGATCCTCAGACTACACCACCTGGCAGTGTTGATCCCCGTTTTTCTATGCCACTTCCTAACCGCTATGATGGAGACGCAGGTACCGTTAGTGGATTTTTGAACAAGTGCCAGATCCACTTCAGTCTGTATGCAAGTGCATTTTCGTCTGATGGCGCAAGTGTCACTTTCATCATCTCTCTCCTCACTGGCAAGGCCCTTGCATGGGCGAATCCTATCTGGGATAGACGAGGAACAGAGACACGTGACTTCCAGGGCTTCCTCCGGACATTTCGCATTGGTGCTTGAGGAGTTTGGACGAGTCTCATCTGCAGCAGCTTTCTTGCTGAACCTACGCTAAGAAGACACCTCCGTGGGCGAGTACACCATCCACTTCCGCAACCTGGCGGGAGAACTGTTGTGGAACAATGAGGCCCTGGTGGTTACATTTTGGCAGGGACTGTCTCCTAAGATTAAGGACGAACTTGCCGCTCGAGATCTATCGTCTACCCTGGATGACCTCATCTTGCTCGTCGGGAGGGAGACCTTCCTAGTCCGGTCCCTACCTTGCAGCAATCTGTGCTGTCCTCAGATGCCAATCCTCCTAAGGAGTCTGTGAGGAAGGACCAGTGTAAGCTATCTACCCAGGAGCGACAACGCAGACGCATTTCGAGACTCTGTCTATATTGCGGCCTCGGAGGAGATCTAGTGCCAAATCCAAAAGCCCCAAACCATAGGGTTGGTAGGAGAGACAACCTTGGGTAAAGAAGGACTTCCGTCTAAATTATCCATACCCGTAATCATAGTGTCCGGCGAGAAAACTCATCGGGTCTCTGCGTATCTGGACTCTGGATCCACTGCTAATTTCATTTGTAGAGACCTGGTGGATCTTCTTCAATTAGCCACTACCCCTCTGGAGAGGCCGTTGATGGTAGCATCGGTAAATGGACTACCTCTGCCAGACCCAGTTATAGCTGTAAACAAGCCACTGAAGCTCCAAGTGGGAGCTCTCCTCTCCGAGCTGCTATCGTTCTTTGTCTTTTCCAAGGCCGTTAACCCCGTGCTTCTGGGCCTGCCTTGGCTCCGACTACATGCCCCAGTCCTGGACTGAAGCTCTGGAGAGGTTCTCCAGTGGGGTCCTGAGTGTCACAACCATTGCCTGGTGCAGATTAGTTCAGCTCAGCCTCCTCTGCCTCAGTCATTGGCAGGATTGCCTGGTCATTATGCTGCATTTTCGGACGTCTTCAGCAAGAGGGAGGCGGAGATGCTGCCGCCACACCGGGCGTATGACTGTCCTATCGAGCTGATTCCTGGTGCATCCCTTCCCATGGTAGGTGTAACGTCCGTGGCTGTGGGCTGTCAGCTCCAGCCTCCCGCTGACAGCCGCAGCCACGAGTCGGCAAGCGCTGGCCCCAGCCTCCTCCTCAGGAGACGCCAGCGCTTGCATCCACTCACTTTCGCCAGAGCCCGCAGGGTGCGCGCGCACGCTCGTCCCCGCTCTTAAAGGGGCAGCGCGTGCACCGGACATCTTGAACGACCTTTGACCCGTGAGTACCCTGGGCTATAAGAGGGGTCCAGCCCCCTAGTTCGATGCCTGAGCGTTGTTAGTTTTCCCAGTCTGTCTTGCAAATGGTCCCTTAGTGTTTCCCGTTCCTGTTGTTACCCGTACCTTGTTCCTGTTTCCGTGCTTTGCCCTAGTATCTAGTCGTGCCACATCCAGAGGAATCTGCCACGTCCTGTGTCATCTGCCACGTCCAGAGGAATCTGCCACGTCCGGAGGAATCTGCCACGTCCTGTGTCATCTGCCACGTCCAGAGGAATCTGCCACGTCTGGAGGAATCCACCACGTCCTGTGTCATCTGCCACGTCTGGAGGAATCTGCCACGTCTGGAGGAATCCGCCACGTCTAGAGGAATCCGCCACATCCTGTGTCATTTGCCACGTCTGGAGGAATCTGCCACATCCGGAGGAATCTGCCACGTCTGGCGCAACTTGCGGCTCCTGTGTCATCCGCCACGTTTGGCGCCATCTGCTGCACCCATCTCATCTGTGCCAGAGCTGCGGCCACCATCTGGACTATTCAGGTGCCCTTGTGCGGGACATTGTATTTCTGGGGTGTCCTGTTGTTTGGACAGCTGCCTCCCCGCTGCGGCGCTATGGCCTAGTGGGTCCACTAACCCGCTTCGCGACAGTAGGGTATATCCTCTTTCCTTACCAAAAGCTCTGTCCTTGTCCGCCTATGTTAAATAGAACTTGGAGCGGTGCTTCATACGGAAGTCTTCCACCCCGGCAGGATAAGCAGAGATTTTTAAAACTGTGTGGAATTAATGCAGAGGGTATATTGTAAGATTTGAATAACTTTTCATTTTATAAAGAATAACCTTTATTGCTGACACCAGAATACCCCTTGAGCACCTTAAGGAAAACATATTTAAGGTGGTCATATATATTAGATTTAAGTTGATAATAGTTGATAATGCTGGGCTACCACTGGCGTAGCTATAGGGGTCGCAGCGGTCACAATTGCGACCGGGCCCTGAAGCCAGGGGGGCCCACAGCCCCCCGCACCACATCAATAAAAAGTTACTATAGTAACTCGGGCCGCGGGCCCCTGTTACTATAGTAACAGACTTTACTTACCTTCCTGGTTCCGGATCGCAGCGGAGGTCCTGACGTCAAGCGCTGTGCGCAGTGCATGACGTCACAGCGCTATGCGCTGTGCACAGCATCGAGACGACAGAACTCCCGCCGCGGCCGAAGAGGAAGGTAAGGTTAGCCCTTACTGGCGGGGTCCGATTCCCGGGACCCGCCAATCAGCTGTTTTGAAGGGGCCACAGCACTCGTACGAGAGCTGCTCCCCTTCATTCTGGTCACTTCATTCTGGTCACACTGTGAATTGGTGTCGGCGATTCACAGTGTGAGCGAGTAGTGAAATGAAGGGGAAGCAGCTCTCGTACGAGTGCTGCGACCCCTTCAAAACAGCTGATTTGCGGGTCCCGGGAGACACATCAGCTATTGATGGCCTATCCTGAGTATAGGCCATCAATGTTTAGGGACTGCACAACCCCTAAGCCTATGATGTAGCAGGCTTAGGGGGCCCATGAGACAGGATCACAGATTGTGTGATCCTGTCTGCTGGGCCCTGTATCTAAGCCAATCACATGGTAGGCTTAGATACATGGCCCATGTGTGATCCTGTCTGCTGGGCCCTGTATCTAAGCCAATCACATGGTAGGCTTAGATACATGGCCCATGCGTGATCCTGTCTGCTGGGCCCTGTATCTAAGCCAATCACATGGTAGGCTTAGATACAGGGCCCCAGCACACAGTAATCTTATACTGTATAAGATTACTGTCTGGTGGACCCTGTATCTAAGCCTACATTGTGGTAGGCTTAGATACAGGGTCCCACAGACAGTATCACACATGGGCCCTGTATCTAAGCCTAACACATGTGTTACTAATCGTTATTTTTGTGTGTTTTCTTACAGGTTCGGTCGTTGGACTACGTCGGATTTCAGGACTACTTCGATGACGGCTTTTTTTAAATTATCAATAAAATGGTTAATGAGGGTTGTGTGTTTTTTTTTTTTATTTCAATAAAATATTTTTTCTATGTCTTTGTGTTTTTTTTCAAACTATATTACTACCGCCTTAGTAATGGCCGCCTGCTGATTGACAGCGTCCATTACTAAGGCGGGGCTTAGTGTTAGCCGGTGCAGAGGCTAACACTAACCCCCATTATTACCCCGGTACCCACCGCCACCAGGGGCGCTGGGAAGAGCCGGGTACGATCCAGTACCTGACCATCTGTAGTGATGGTCGGTCACTGGGGTCCCTTCCCACCCTGGTAATGCTAGGCTGCTGCTGCTTTATTGTATCTGGCTGGTTATGAAAAATGGGGGGGACCCCACATCATTTAAAAAAAAATTAAAAAAAATAATAATTGGAAAGAACGATGTCGAGTCCCCCCCAATTTTCATAACCAGCCAGATACAACACAGCAGCAGCAGGCAGCATTACCAGGGTGGTAGGGGCCACTGTTTTTGGCCTTCCCCAGCCTAATACTACCAGCCTGCGGCCACCCCGGTGCCTGCCCGTCACTACAGATGGACGGGTACTGGTTCGTACCCGGCTCTTCCCAGAACCCCTGGGGGCGGTGGGTACCGGGGTAATAATGCGGGTTAGTGTTGGCCTCTGCACCTGCTAACATTAAGCTCCGCCTTAATAATGGAGGTTGTCAATCAGCCAGTGGCCATTACTAAGGCGGTGATAATAAAGTTTAAAAAGATACAAGCACATAGAAAAAATATTTTATTGAAATAAAAAAACACAACCCTCATTAACCATTTTATTGAGAATAAAAAAAACGCCGTCATTGAATTTCTCGAATCCGAAGTCCAACAACCGAACCTGTAAAAAAGCACAAACACACAAAAATAAACAGTAACACATAAAGAAGCAAAATTATTATTCTTACCTTTCCTGGGTCCAGCGCTGGAGCCGCAATGTCAGCGAGCTGGGCCCTGTATCTAATCCAATCATGTGTGATACTGTCTGCTGGGCCCTGTATCTAATCCAATCATGTGTGATACTGTCTGCTGAGCCCTGTATCTAATCCTATCATGTGTGATACTGTCTGCTGAGCCACTGTATCTAATCCTATCATGTGTGATACTGTCTGCTGGGCCCTATATCTAATCGTATCATGTGTGATACTGTCTGCTGGGCCCTATATCTAATCCTATCATTTGTGATACTGTCTGCTGAGCCACTGTATCTAATCCTATCATGTGTGATACTGTCTGCTGGGCCCTATATCTAATCCAATCATGTGTGATACTGTCTGCTGGGCCGCTGTATCTAATCCGATCATGTTTGATACTGCCTTCCGAGCCACTGTATCTAATCCGATCATGTGTGATACTGTCTGCTCAGACACTGTATTTAATCCTATCATGTGTGATACTGTCTGCTGAGCCGCTGTATCTAATTCTATCATGTGTAATACTGCCTTCCGAGCCACTGTATCTAATCCGATCATGTGTGATACGGTCTGCTCAGCCACTGTATCTAATCCTATAATGTGTGATACTGTCTGCTGAGCCACTGTATCTAATCCTATCATGTGTGATACTGTCTGCTGAGCCACTGTATCTAATCCGATCATGTGTGATACTATCTGCTGAGCCAATGTATCTAATCATATCCATAGTTTATAGGGTCATAGTGCTATAGATATGCTATGCTGTCTCCTATATACACACATTTTTTTTGGGCGGACACACATATGTATTGGGGCTATTTCCCCTGACATTTTAAGCCCTGAGGGTATGTTCACATGGCAGCGTCCGTTACGGCTGAAATTACTGAGCTGTTTTCAGGAGAAAACAGCTCAGTAATTTCAGCTGTCATGGCATGTGCAGGCGTTTTTTCGCTGCGTCCATTACGGACGTAATTGGAGCTGTTTTTCCATGGAGTCCATGTAAAACGGCTCCATTTACGTCTGAAGAACTGACAGGCACTTCTTTGACGCGGGCGTCTTTTTTACGCGCCGCCTTTTGACAACGGCGCATAAAAAAAATGACCGTCGGCACAGAACATCGGAAGACCCATTCAAATGAATGGGCAGATGTTTGCCAACGCTTTGAGCCACATTTTCGGATGTAATTCAATGCTAAAATGCCCGAATTACGTCCGTAAATAGGGTGTGTGAACCCAGCCTTAGTGACGCCCCGGCTGCTGGTGCTGCATTGTTGGGTCACTTAGGAGACCCAGCGATGCGGACCGTCGGCCATGAGGAGTTTGCCGGGGGGGGCCCAATAAGAACTTTTGCATCGGGGCCCATGAGCCTTTAGCTACGCCCCTGTGGGCTACTACATGCTATCCCAAAGCCACTTGCTCCAAAACCGTTATTGTATCTTCTATGGACAACTTCATAGGTAGATAGATGAGGCAGATGCATTTGGTGCAAGTATCCTACCATGGACAATCTGGAGGAGTTGTACATATTTATTATGGAATTTGGCATCTAAACATCATCAACAAGGAAAATTCACAACTTTTGTGAGATGTAAATGTGGCTTGATTTTATGAATATAAAGTTATGGGATCTGAAGTATACATTGCATAGGAGTTTTCTCTTGTGACTAAAAATTATGTAGAGATGAATGGGTGCATTTTAACATAACTGCCTTGGGTGCCAAAACATCTTGTCTCGCCAAAAAAGCAGATTAGTGTATTTAACAAAACTGGCTGGAAGACACTTTATATACTTAAAACAGATCCTTCATCATTGAATTAAAGTCTATTTTTAAATAGTATTTTGTGCAATATGCAAAATGCAAAAATAACTCAGTCTGCTGTTAGTATGAATGCAATCTCCAATATTTAGCATTTGTCTTCATCTTATCTACTAAAACACAGAAGAAGTGAGCTTGTATATTTTTTTTATTTTTTTTAAGGGACTGTGATGTGTTTCATTTTTGTTTAATTAATTTGATTTGAGTATTTAAGTATATAGATGATAAATATTGGGGTTGGTCTTTTTTAATGTTCTAGCTATTTATTTTTCATTTTTAATTCCTTCCCTGGGGGCGGCTATATTGGAGACACACACTTACTTCTTGTACATCCTGTATAGTCAGTACTGCAGGATGTGTGACCCCCTTTCTCCCACTAAATGGGGTTTCAGAAGTAGGATCCCCACTTATCAGACATTTATGGCAAATCCTGTGGCTATGCTATTAATGTCTTAATGACAATTACTTTTCTTGAACTGAACAGTCATTCTTCCAATAGCGGAAAGTCCTAGAGGTTATATCTTATGAATATTCAATAAATCTCAAAAGTTCGAAAACCCCTTTAAGCCAGTAAAGGTCAAGCTTACAGTATTTTCTGCCAATGAAAAAAAGAAAAATGAAACGATACAACATGCAATATATGAAATTATATATATATATATATATATATATATATATATATATATATATATATATATTATATATATGTTGGTATAGTCCATTATTACACCCGTAGAATAAGTTACCATACAACCCTCAAAATATTTTAGTTGAAGTATACAGCAGGTGATAACGGTTGTGTACCAATATCCTGAGCTGTATATGTAAAATGAAACGGGTTATCCATCAATAAAAACTTAACCATGGACTTTACTACATCTAACAGAAGAGAATTGTACTTCGATGTAAGACATGTTCATCAATTACTCTCTCTCCCTTTCCTATATTAAAACTTGTGTTGTTAAATACATTGGTCATTTCAAATTGACACGTACTGGTGACGTTATAACTTTTTCCCATATGTAAGAAGGTACATTTTTCCTCTTGTAAATGATGCTGTTGTGTGACATGCGTTGGTCATTTAGGTCATATGAAGAAGTATGAGGTTGTGGGAGTTTAAGCTATTTTAGCACTTATAACAATAGTTGCCTTGAGCGATCTTTAAAAACAAAGTGGGGACTAGAAACTGAAGATTTATGATCTTCCCACTGAAGGACAAACAGTTCTTGCTTTTGGCTGTCTATGGGTGGCAAATTGACAGACTTTATTATTTCATGCTTTTGTGAAAAAGCAAGACAGCTGAATGACAGATTACAGATAGGAAATGTAAAAAGATAATCCAGTAGAGACCAGCTCAAAGGTCATTTTTCTAAAGAAAAGTATATATATATATATATATATATATATATATATATATATATATATATATTTATTTATTTATTTATTTTTTTCCACTGGCAGCTTTTCTGTTTATTTGTTGCACTGAAACGGAATCAAGGTTAGACAATTTTAAACTGCAGTTTTATGGGATCATTTTGTCTTTATATCATTAATTTATATTCTACATATAACCTGCTTACAGCTCATTCCTGAAAGTGATCATAATAGCATGTAAGGCAAGTAATTATGCTTACAGTCATGCTCTCTATTAAGATGACTGTTTAGGTAAATTCCTTGCCCTTGATTTTCTACTACAAATAGAAGCACTAGGTGATGGGCATACATATTGCATATAGTATTTAAAGTCATCTATAAGTTTATTATTGTTGTATCCTTGTAAAAATATATTTTATAAAATCCCCCTAAAAGCATTCTATACTTTTTAAAAAATTATGACAAAATTAGAGAGCGCATGTAGAGCTCATTCTTTGTAATGTAAAATGTAGCTACTTGTTCCCCCTATGCTGATCACAAGCGTCATGGACACTAATGTTATGATTACTATATGGGGGTCAAATAGTAATTCTATTGTACATTTGGAATATTAAATAAACTACATAGAGTTCATTTGTAACACTGCATAAAATGAATTCAAGATTATTTTTTTTAAATTAAAATCCAAAACTTATTGTCCCTATTCTTCTTTTTTATAGTTATGAAACCAAATATATCGGTATAATATCTGTACTACTGCATTTACTACTGCATTAGGCAATAGTACAGGTACTTTAAGGCTCTTAAAATTATTGTATCACTGCCTGAGAGAACGATTAAAATTTTTTTTTAATTTTGTGTCGATTAAAAATGGGTTTATATGCCAAAGTAACTGGTTTCAGGCATTATCAACTTTATCAGGCTAAATTAGAGCACAGGGAGAGGAGGGAGCGGAGGCTCAGTTTCCATCCAATAAAGCCAACCCTGCTCTAATTAAAAAAAATATTTTGCTGAAAAAATTGCCACTAGATTATATGTCTATCTAAAAATATGTGTCCTTACGCGTTTCTACACCAAATTAGATTAGAGTGTGTGTCCTCAGGGGTCACAGACAATTATTAGATTGAATATAACCGGGCAGTACTATTGTGTACTCTGTAGCATAACCCGGTTTATATGTGTCACAATAGGAGTGTTTGCCGGACAGCACTAAAAAGTAATATAATGTGTCTTCTCGGCGTGTGAACGACACATCTGCGTGCGCCGGGAAAACACAGAGTCTACAAAGGCTTAGTTACTCCCATTTAACGGCGTCATCGGGACTAGCAAAAAATTACTATACACTACGTCACTCTTGACGTCTGTGATCAGTGCCCGCCCCCTGTCATATAGCCGCCAATCAAAAAGCCGGCCGTCTTAGCGTCCCGAGTTACCAATGGAACAAAAGCAGCCATTAAAACTTAATCGGCAATGAACCATCAACAGGAGAGAATGATTCCCTGGAGAGATATATCACAGAAAGGTAAAGCAGTCCCCCACAGCAAACATAATCCATTCCTACGTAACCTGATAGTGGGATATAGTAAAGAGGACAGGCAGTCCCCTCCACAAACATAATACATTCAAAATAGTGGGATATATTACAAAGCACAGGGTAAGGCACAGTATGCAAGCCCTTTAGTGCTGTCTGCCAAACACTCTCTATTGTGACATATATAAACCGGGTTATGCTACAGAGTACACAATAGCACTGCCCGGTTATATCCACTATAACAATTGTCTGTGACCCCTGAGGACGCACCCTCTAATCTAACTGGGTGTAGAAACGCGTAGGGACACATATTTTTAGATAGACAGATAATCTAGTGACAATTTTTTCAGCAAAATATTTTTCTAATTAGAGCAGGGTTGACTTTATCAGATGGAAACTGAGCCACCGCTCCCTCCTCTCCCTGTGCTCTAATTCAGCCTGATAAAGTTGCTTATGCCTGAAACCAGTTAATTTGGCATAGAAGCCCATTTTTAATCGACACAAAATTAAAAGTTTATTTTAATCGTTCTCTCAGGCAGTAATACAATATATGATTTTGAACGTATACTTGTTTATTAGAAGACTAGTGTAATCTCTTAAAATGATGCCAGCCTCTACCATGGCATATATCCCTTATATTGGAGTCTTTGCATCAGTTCTTGGATTACATGCTAATTCCTCCACAGTCGTCAGGTTCTTTTTTTCTAACCCTTTCTCTCGAAGTGACTTTCTGTGACCCATTGTTATACAGACGTAGCAATCTCTAACTTGACTCTTAAAAGTGTTATTCAGGGTATGTAAAACACAGGCTGCAGGCAGGGTTGGGGCAAAAATAAGAAAACAAGGCATACTCGCCTAGTAAATTCCCACGCCGTTCCAGCATCGTTGCTCACAGCTGGTCTGTAAACTTTACTGGAAGAGATAACCTCCCGTTTGGTTGCAGACAGACAGAATTAGACAGACTGGCAGAAACCACCGGTCCAGCAGCGCTAGAGCTTCGGGTGATTTAGTAGGTGTGTATAATTTGTTTTCTTATTTTAGCCCATACCCTCCGCCAGTCTGTGTTTTACATGTCCTGGACAACCCATTTAACCTGTTAATTACACAGTGGCAAGAAACTTTAACTTGAATTTTGTAAATGGATTGTGTTGTGTGAAATCAAGCTGCAGCAAATGATCAAAGTCCAGTGAAACTTTGCTACATCTGTAAATGTTAGATTGCTTGTGGTAATGCAGGTGTTGCATTTTTTACACAATGACCAATACTCTACTACGAAACATACAGTAGGCCCTGTCTATTATACCTTTGTTTGACTTTGAATGATATCAGAGGTTTTGGTTCTACCCTCTGCTTCCCATTACCTCTCTGCTGTGACCTTGTTATTACTGTCCCCCCTTTTCTTTGTACATTTATACATTTGCTCAGTCTTCATTATAAAATTTACAAAACAAGCACAGATACGACAAAAAATGCAGTAAGAATCCATGAAGTTTTCCTGTTGGTAAATAACTAATACAAACATACCAGTATACAAATAACGGTTTATTATACGTATGCAGTAGAGTACTATAGTTTTATGCAATTCACTTTGTGAAACAGTAGATAACACGTTTGTATTAGTAGCTCTTAGTATTTGTATTTACCATTTACAGTAACCCCCAAATTATTCTATCAACTTCAGGGGAGCCACAATTTTTCCAAAAATATTTAGTATGGGTTCTGGAGAACAGATGCCTACCCTGGCAGACAGACCATTCCTTCCAGCTTTTCATGTTCCTGGGGGCAGTGGGGCTGTGGGTCATTGGTACTACTCTTGTTTTAAAGTGGGAACCACCCCTGAACTCTAATAGTGCACAGATGCCACCTGCTGTTTGTGTCGACTTCTGCCTATAGACAAACATAAGAAACTAGTTAGGATTGTGAATAGCACTGGATAATAATTGCCATTTCAAGTTTTCCAGTCTCGGCTATGACATATATTTTCCTTTCTAGCTAATATTTATTATTGCTGTGAGAAATCCTTCCACGAGACGTTTAATAATCAGTCACTCCTTTTTCAGGTTCCTTATAATGGATTATTGAGTATAAAGCTCTTTGTGTCTTGCCGTTAGTGCTATTCTTCTCTTCCTGCAGGAAATAAAAAGTAGAAGAATTGACAGGTAACAATGATAACTCTGACCACCTAGCAGCCTCATTTACAAATACATACTTCTTTGTAGGGATTAGATGGTAATTGCCACATTTTTATGTGTTGCTTTTACTTGCCCCAGGTAACTTGTCAGATTCTCTGTATTAATTTTAGCTTTGCGTCTGCTGCTATGTAATCCACAAAAAGATGTCTTATCCTTAAATTCTTCTGCTTTGCAGCTCCTTCAAGCAACACACAGCACTGCTAAGTTTCATGCATCTAAAACAAATGTTTTATTTATGAAAATATAATGTGAGAACTGTCATATCCCCCCCCCCCCCCCTGGCTAGCTGTCATTTAGAACTTTATATGAAATATTAACTAAATAGCCAAATCTAAGGCTTTCAGTTTTCATTGCTAGTTGCCAGAAATTCTGTTCGATGCTAAATAGTTACATATAGTAGGTTGAAAAGGACACGACGCAACCTCCAAATGATGATCTGAGGAATCAGACAAAATGTAACCCTTCGAGGCAATTATGAATGGTTTGTATTGATGGGTAAAAAAAAAAGTACTGTGAATACGTATTTACTAGGTGTCCTGATGTTGCATATTTGTCAAACTGAATGCTTCATGATCCATTAATAAATTGAACCTGTCAAAGGATATACATCTATTTTTAATCATCACCCATGTAAAATAGTAACTGCCCCGCTAAACTTAATAACTTTTGGCAACAGTGGTTTCAGTTAAACATTTCCAACAAATTGAATCAATATTCCACATTGCCATTATTTCAGCCCACTCTTTGCAGAACGGCCTTATTTCAAATACACTGATTTTGTACAAATGCTCATTTCAGGTCCTGATAAAATTTCTCTGTTGGGTTCATGTTAGGACTTTGAATAGGCCAATCCAAAGCTTTTATTTAATCTCATCCATTAATATAGACCTTCTTTTGTCATTTGTATCGTTTACACCATGACACTACCACCATCCTGTTTGGTTATTTGTATGGGGCATTTAGTGTATGCCAGACAAAGGGAATTTTTTTTTTTCTCCAAGAATTGACACTTTTCCCTGATCTGTCCATAGAAAATTATCTTTTTCAAAATTAGATTATGTTATGTTACTATTGGTTGAAGAGGTTTCCACTTTACCGCTTTTTCATGAATAACATTTTGCCCCTTTCTGATTGAGTTTAGAGAAGTTTGCAGTTCTTTTGATGTTTTTCTGCTTGTTGGATGGGTTTTCATAATCTGTATTAGTTGTCGCAATCTGTAAAAACTTGGTGACAACCTCTGGGTTTCTCAAAAACATATATAACTAATATATAAATCTGTATAAAGGAAACGAAAGAGAACTACTGTACTTAACCCCTTCAGGACTGAGCCATTTTCTGCATTTTCGTTTTTAACTCCCCGCTTTCCAAGAGCCATAACCTTTTTTATTTTTCCGTCAATGGAGTGGTGTAAAGGGTTATTTTTTGCAGATGGAGTTGTAGTTTCTATTGGCACCATTTAACCCCTTCCTGCTGTAGACATTTTTCGATTTTCACTTTAGTTTTTACCTCCCCACATTTTAAAAGCCATAACTTATTTATGTTTTCAGCAATATAGCCGTATGAGGGCTTGTTTTTTGCGGGACGCATTGTAGATTTTTACAGCATTATTTATTGTACCATATAATATAGTGAGAAACTGAAAAAAATATATTTGTGGGTTGGAATAGAAAAAAAACTGTGATTCCTCAATTTTTTGGGGGGTTTCGTTTTTACAGCATTCACCATGCAGTAACAATAGCATGTTAACTTTATTCTGCGGGTCAATATGATTACGATGATACCAAATTTAATATTTTTTTCTGTTTTACTAGGAAAAAACTGATTGTTAAAAATAAAATTTTAGTTTTGTTGTTTTGTTGTTATGAGCCATAACTTTTTTTTTTTCCGTCGATTGAGCGGCTTCAGAGCTTAGTTTTTGTGGGACAAGCTGTAGTTTATAATTTTAACATCTTGGAGTACTTGAGACTTTTTGATCACTTTTATTCCATTTTTGTGCGAGATGAAGTGAACATAAAACAGCGATTCTGGCATCTTAATTTTTTAATTTTTACAGAGTTCATCATACGGACAAAATACATTGTGCTTGGGGGAAAATTGGAAAATTAGTTTTTTTTGGAACTTTTAATATTTATTTTTTATATATATTTTAAAAAAATATCTTTACTGTATTTCACTTTTACTTATTGCCCTAGGGGACTTGAACCAGCGATCGTTGGATCACTTGCATGATACACTGCAATACTAATGTATTGCAGTATATCGTTATACTGACACTCTCCTATGAATAGGTGCATAGTTGTACAAAGATAGCAGAGCTGGGGGCCTTCGTCAGGCCCTCAGGTTGCCATGCCAACCATCGGCACCCTGAAATCGCGTCACGGGTGGGAGCATTGCAATGTTACAGGGGGCCACCCACTGTTTATAACCATTTAAATGCCACAGTCGCTATTGACTATGGAATTTAAGGATAGCACTCGAGCAGGATCCTACTCGTTAAACTAAAAGTGTTGGCTGTAAGATACAGCCAACATGATCGTTCTATGGAGCAAGCTCAGCCCGTGAAACCGCTCCATACTCCATCTGCGCCATATATATATACGACAGATGTTGGGAAGGGGTTAAAGTACCATCTAATTTACTGGGAAATGAAAAATAATTCTTAACGGGCAGAAATTGGGAAAAACTGTGATTCCTCTATTGTTTTTTGGGTTTAGTTTTTATGGCTTTCACCGTGCGGTAAAAGTGAAAACTTCACTTTATCCTGCGGCTCAATATAATTATGGTGATACCAAATTTATATAGTTTTTTTTATATTTGACTACTTTCACAAAGAAAAAACTATTTGTTAAAAAATGTTTTTGGGGTTCACCACATTCTGAGGGCCATAACGTTTTTATTTTTTTTTACGATTGAGCAGTGTGAGGGCTTATTTTTTGCAGGACAGCTGTTATTGTTTTGGTACCATTTTTGGTACATACAACCTTTTGAATCACTTTTTATTACATCTTTTTTGAGAGCTAAGGTGACCAAAAAACAGTGATTATGGCGTTTACAGTTTTTATTTTGTACGGTGTATACAGTGCGGGTTAAATAATGTTGTATTGTAAAAGTTCTGACTTTTACAGATGCAGTGATACCAATTTTGTTTATTTTTACATTACTTTAGAGGAAAAATGGGAAAAGGTTGTTTTTTTTTACTTTTAATATATATTTTTTTCACTGCTAAAAACTTTATTCAACTTTTTTTACACATTTTATAAGTCCGCCAAGGAGACTTGAATCAGTGATCGTTGGCAAATCTTTAGAGAGACATAATGGAGGCAGACCTGGGGGCCTTCATTAAGCCCCTGGGCTGCCATGACGATCATCGGCATCCCGCGATCGCGTCGCGCGCGCGGGGGGGGGGGGCGACTAGCTGTCTTTTAAATGCCTTAAATGCTGCGGTCACGATTGACTGCAGCATTGAAGGGGTTAAACTGTCAGGAACAGCGTGACACCCGCAGCGGATGGAGCGGGCTCAGCGCGTAAGCCTGCTCCAAACATCACTCCCCACACCAGGACGTGCTATTATGTTATGGTGCGCAAAGGGGTTAAAGCCCCCTATTCATGGTGATTTTTTATTTTATGTGTAAATGCATCAAAAAAGTTAAAGCACTCAACATATATTACACCAAAAATTGCTCCTCTGCATTTTTAACCCCTTAATACCAAAGGTATTTTAAACCTTAATGACCGAGCAATTTTTTAAGTTTTTCCATCGTCGTATTCAAAGATCTATAACTTTTTTATTTTTGCGTCGACATAGCTGTATAAGGACTTTTTTTTTTGCGAGACAAGTTGTATTTTATAATAACACCATTTTGGGGTACATATAATTTATTAATTTACTTTTTAATAACTTTTTTAGCTGGGTACTGGGAAAAAAACCAGAAATGTTTGCGTCCTAATTTTACGCCATTTACCGTGTGGTATAAATAATATAATAACTTTATTCAGCGGGTCGTTACGATTGCGGCAATACCAAATTTATATGGATTTTTTATGTTTTCCTATTTTTACACACTAAAAACACTTTTTTTTCAAAATGATTTGCTTTTGTGTGGCCATATTTTAAGAGCCATAACTTTTTTATTTTTTGACCAATGCAGCTGTATGAGGCCTGTTTTTGTGTGGGGTGACTTGTAGTTTTTATTGGTAGTATTTTGGAGTAGATGCGACGGTTTGATCACTTTTTATCAAATTCTCTTGAAGGCAGGATGAAAACAGCAACTCTGGCGTTGTTTTTTATTATATTTTTTACGGCATTCACCATGCTGTTAAATATTGTAATCGTTTTATAGCTGGGTTCGTTACGGACGCGGCGATACCAAATATGAGTAACTTTATATTTTTTTTCGTTAAAAAGTATTTTTTAAGGGGAAAAAATGGGGGTTTTTATTTTTTTATTATTTTATTATTTTTTATTTATTTATTTCAAACTTTATTTAACTTTTTTTTCTTTATTTTTAGTCAAACTAGGGGACTTTACTGTGCAAACTTTTGATCGCTATTATAATACACTGCAATACTTTTGTATTGCAGTGTATCATTGCCGGTCAGTGTAAAACTACCCTGAACGACCGACGTAAAAACACTATACGCCAGTCGTTAAGGGGTTAAATACTGTATTGTTCCTTTGTTTGTTTATTTTGTTTATCAATAAAATTGTATTCATTTAATATTGAAAACATGTGTCACACCTATATTATGTCCAGCATGTGATTTAGATAGTCCACTGATTAAGGCTCTGTTCACATCTGCGTTGGGGTCCCGTTCTGACGTTCTGTCGGAGGTTTCCGGCAGAACGGGACCCTGAGCAGACACAAACTCACACCGACGGAAACCAGAGGTTTCCGTTTCCATCACGATTGATTTCAATGGTTACGGAGCCGGTGCCCGTGGTTTCCGTTCGTCTCTTTTGTGCACCGGACCCGTCGTTTTGCAGGAAGCAATAGCGTAGTCGACTACGCTATTGCTTCCTGCAAAACGACGGGTCCGGTGCACAAAAGAGGCAAACGGAAACCACAGGCACCGGCTCTGTCACCATTAAAATCATCTGTAGATGGTTCTCCTAATAAGATAGCTGTTCTTACAACATTGCTCCAACTATAGCAGAAAAAGTCTGCTTAGGGTATGTTCACACGACAGCGTCCGTAACGGCTGAAATTACGGGGATGTTTTCAGGAGAAAACATCCCCGTAATTTCAGCCGTAACGGCATGTGCAGGCGCTTGAACGCCGCGTCCATTACGGACGTAATTGGCGCTGCTTTTCATTGGAGTCAATGAATAACGGCTCCAATTACGCCCCAAGAAATGACAGGTCACTTCTTTGACGCGGGCGTCCATTTACGCGCCGTCATTTGACAGCGGCGCGTAAATATACGCCTCGTGTGAACAGACAAACGTCAGCCCATTGCTTTCAATGGGCAGATGTTTGTCAACGCTTTCAAGCCGCATTTTTCGGACGTAATTCGGGGCAAAAACGCCCGAATTACGTCCGTAATTAGTGTGTGTGAACATACCCTCACAAATACACCTGAATTTTTTTGCCATCAAAAATGATATGAAGTTAACCCTTTCCTATTTATGTGGCGTTCAGGAGGTATTATGTTTTAACCTGCACTCAATATATTTCAGCCTAAGTTGAAGGGTAAATAAAGGATTCCTTTTATAGTGCAGTGTAAGATTCTGGCATCCACCAGGCCAATTCCTCATTGAAATCCAATGCAAACAGAGTCTGTATTGGACAAGAGATAAGACAGTATAAAGCAAGCACAGCAGGAACTGAAATTATTTTTACTGGTAGTCATTAAACTTGCACAAGTTTCTAAATGAGATACAATAGGTAGTCTGGCCAACTGCACAGCACTTTATAATTCAGGATGCTGTTTAGGTAAACTGTTTTGCATATTTCAAAAGGGGAGAAATATTAATAACACTGTGTGTGGTGGCCTGTCACAATAATAACTTTTCGTCCGATGTCTCTCTTCATGCCGGAAACTCTAAAGTAAATATGCTGCCTTTGTTTAAAAGGCATGAGAGAGAATTATTTTTTGATCTTGATGTGTATCTGTCATCCAGAGAAATGCTCAGCTGTAACTAACTTGCAAATTTACAGGCAAATGGATCAAATTGCTGACAGCTGTCAACAGTCGTTTGTCAAACATACTTAGGTGATTTTTGTGAAAGCAATTGACAGTGTTACAAAATCTGAATGCCTGAGATGAACAATCAATTGTAGATTGTATATCTGAGATTTATATTAGTCATAGGTAATGCAGTTGATTTCTTTTTTGAATTGGTTAGTACAAATCTGAGCTTTTTCTACTATTACTTTATATTATATTCTAATATAGGCACATGTAGTCATTCCACCATTATAAGCTACAAGGGGGCACAAAAATGTACTGAACACTGAGCAGGGTCTCCAACCTCTTAGCTCATGAGCCACATTCTACATGGGGAGATGACCAGTAGCCATACCACTATACTGTAGGTTGTGATACATTATGGTCCCAAGATTTGATATTTCCTTTAGTGGCAAATCTCCCCATCAGTTGGGGAAGGAATTATTTATCCTGACTGGACTCATAACTCAATTATGTGTTTCAACCTGGAAGGTGTCATCCTCTTGCAGCAGATTGATATGTGTAGATAAAAAACCTCAAATGCTCTCAGCCATATTGAATGGGCCCATGAAACACATATGGTTCCTGAGCTAAAGGTTGAGGACCACTGTTCTAGATGTGAAGTCCATTTATAACAATTTGTTCTTTCAATAATAAGTTATATTGAAAAGTGTAATCACCTATGCCTTTAAGGGCTTATTCTAATGACCGAGTGCAAACTCGGAGGTGAAAAATGGCCGTATTTCAAGTCCGAGTTGCCCTCGTGCGGGACCCGTTTTCACGGATCCCTCGTAGACTTGAGTCTATCGAGAGATGCGTGAAAATGGAAGAAAGTAGGATACGTTCTATTTTTCAACTGACCCTTCACACGGTCTGCTAAAACAACGGCTGTGTGAACGGCCCCATTGAAATACATTTTAACGGCCGTCACATGGATGTATACAATGTTCATGTGTATAAGCCTTTATACATATAAAAAATATACACTGGCCAAACATATGCCATAAGGACACTAGTTTGACATAAGTGTGGCCAAAAGAAGTTTATGGAAACATTAGATGTAAACATTGGCAGCATTTTTCATCTGTATACATCCAACGTAGAGCTTAAACTTGACATGAACCTAACTAAAGAGTAAAAAATAAACATGATACTGCTTTGATTATGTATTATTTTATTTTACCATAAATTGTCAAAGTAGCTCAGTGCACAATCTGCTAGACCTAAACAAGGGATCCCCGCATATTTAAAAGCACAATTGACTACTCCTTTTCAATAGGGTGTTAGAAAAAGTTATTACCAATGCATTCTATCTGAATAAGTATGTTAAAAGGACAGTTTTTTGGCATCTATTAGGCCAATTATACCATATGGACACATTCAGAGCATATGTAGGTTGCCTATCTCAATGTACAGATGTAGCAATCTTTAACTTGACTCTTAACCCATTAAAAACTCTGTGGCAATAAACTTTTTTGTCTTTTTCAAAGGCTTTTCAATGGCTTTGGTTGTGTGATATCAGCTGCAGCAAGTTATCAGAATCAAGATATGCCTTGAATTCTCATTATTACTAATAAATAATAATAATAATAATAATTTTATGCAGATGGTCACTAATACACTTTTTAAATATACTGTATAATTGATGGTACAAATCAATATACCTAGATAATAGCTTTTATTGTCATGTCCAATAATAACATTCATATCCTATTGTATACCAATAATACAGCTGGATGTCACAACTTGCGGATGTTATTGTATTTTCAACAAAAATTACCTTTTCTCTCGTCACATTTTCCATGTCCCTTTGCTGTCACATTAACACATTTGAGCGTTATAGACAACTTTATCTGTTGCTTTGTTGTTATCGCAAACCACCAAGGAACAAGCAGACAACCTGTCAAAGGACCTTAGCATTTCTTTGACTGAGTAGTACTTCAGCTTGTAAACCAACCAAAAAGCTACTGTACAAAGTATAAATACTTACATTAAAAGATTTTATGTGGGAGACATGCAACAGCAATTTATTTTTATATTTCTTTTGTTTTGTTATTTTGCTTTTTTTATGTTGAAATTATATTACAAAAATTAACTGCCCATTTTGTATTATTTTCCTAACAGAGCACTGAGTTGAGTCCAGCCAGCAGTACAACATCACTCCCGATAAGCCCTATTGCTGAAAGAAGTCTTCCTTTTAAGGTATGACATTTACTCTGCTTTTACCTCATTTGAAACTTTGCAAACACGATACAGTCAACTTTAAATCGTTAATTAGAAATTATTACATTATTTTTATAATGTCACCTTTAAACACTTTAAGGAGAAGATTATATTATGCATTTTTGTAAACAAAAAATTGTATGGTATAGAATGGTACATATGATTATGTTTGGCTTCTGTGCATAATTGAGCCATGACCGCTATGCTGGATTCATTTTTCAAACAGATCGCAATGAGTCCTGATGGATCTAACTGACATACTGGGATCCATCAGATTTCCATTCCGGTGTTTTGACAGCTTGACTGGTACTGCTTCGTTCATTTTTTTTTTATAAAAAATTAATGAAATGGATTCCAGAAGAGGGAGCAAAGAAAATCATCCCCATATTTGTTTTGTGATATGTTCCTTACTTTTTTTTTAATTGGGAATTGAATCGATTTAGTGCATGAAACCAGAATCCCCTTAAAAAAATATTTTTTTTCAGAAACAGTGCCACGTCTGTCAACTCGCTGTGTCCAATATTGTAGCTCATTCCCATTTAAGCAATTGGGGAAAAGCGGCAATAACAGTCATAGCCCATTGACAGACGTGATATTGTGTCAGGAAGAAAAATATCCTTTTTACTAATCCTGGATAACCTCTTTAACCCATTAGTGACTGCCCATTAGTGTTTTTATAGTGGCCACTAATGGGCTTGATTCCGATGCAGTAGCCTTTTTACGGCGCTGCATCAGAATAAATAAACAAAGCGGGGAGCAGTTGAGTCTCCCTGCTCTCATCTACCGGAGGTAGCTAAGGGCTGGGAGCAGACCTGCTAGAACGGGCGAGATCGATAGCAGTATCGATCCCACTCATTTAACCCCTCAGATGCAGCGCTCAATAGCGAGCGCCGCATCAGAGTGGTTTTGGAGGGAAGGTGGTGGCTCCCTCTCTCACCCCACCAGCACCCTGCTCTATGATCGCAGGGTGTCGGTGATTTCTTTGGCAGCCAGGGGCCTCACAAAGGCCCCCAGGTCTGCCTCTAGTTGATGCCTGTTAGGCCATGCCAGAGGCAAGGCCTAGCATATGAATGTCTTTTTTAGCGGGACAGGCACTAATACACTGCAGTACAGAAGTATTGCAGTGTATTATACAAGCAATCAGGTGATTGCATTGTGAATTCCCTTAGTGGTACTAATAAAAAAGTATAAAAAAAATGTAGTAAAAGTTTATAATAAATAAATAAATAAATAAATAAAAATGCAAAGTAAAAAAAAAATAATTTCCCCTTACAAAATTATTTATTTTGAAAAAACAAAAAAAGTTAAACATATTTGTTATCGTCCGTAATGACCCCAACAATAAAGCTATTACATTATTTAACCTGCCCGAATGAAAGCCGTAAAAAATAAAATAGAGAACAATGCAGAAATTGTTGTTTTCTGCGCATCCTGCCTTAAAAAAAGTACTCAAAAAGCTGCATGTACTCCAAAATGGTACCAATAAAAACTACAAGCCGTCCCACAAAAACAAAGCCCTCATTCAACTGCATCGGCGGAAAAATTAAGAAGTTATCGCTCTTCAAATATGCAGACACAAAAACATATAATTTTGAAAATAAAGTGTTTTTGGTGTGTAAAAGCAGTAAAACATAAGAAAAGTGTATAAATATGGTATCATTGCAATCGTAACAACTCACTGAATAAAGTTATTGTGTTATTTAAACCACTGGGTAAACTGTGTAATTTTAGGAAGCAAAAAAAGATTGGCAAAATTGCTGTTTAGGGTGTTAGAAAAAGGTATTACCAAAAATGTTTTATAAAAGTCTAATAATAAAAAAAAGTTACAAAAAAAATGAAACCGTTAAAAAAAGTGCACATATTTGGTATCACCACGTTTGTAACGACCCAACCTATTAAACGATATTATTATTTTCCCCGTACGGTGAACACTGCAAAAAATACGTAAAAAACAATGCCAGAATCACTATTTTTTGGGGTGTAGTTTCCAAAATGGGGTTACTTTTGGGGGGTTTCCATTGTTTTAGCACCAGAAGACCTCTTCAAACCTGCCATGGTGCTTAAAATATATTCTAAAAAAAGGAGGCCCCAAAATCCACTAGGTGCTACTTTGCTTCTGAGGGCTGTGTTTCAGTCCATTAGCACACTAAGGCCACAAGTGGGATATTTCTAAAAACTACCGAATCTGGGCAATAAATATTGACTTGCGTTTCTCTGGTAAAACTTTCTGTGTTACAGAATTTTTTTTATTACATATGAATTTACCCCTAAAGGGTTAAGAAACTTTCTGAATGCTGTTTTGCATACTTTGACGGGTGCAGTTTTTTAACTCCTTCCCGCCGCAGCCCTTTTTCAGATTTTCATCTTAATTTTCTTCTCCCCACGTTCCAAAAGCCATAACGTCTTTATTTTTCCGTCAATATAGTACTATGAGGGCTTGATTTTTGCGGGACGAGTTGTAGTTTTTCGTAGCACCAGTTATTTTGTCATATAATGTAGTAGGAAATGGAAAAAAAATTATTTGTGGGGTGAAAAATGAAAAAAACAGTGATTCCTCCATGGTTTTTTTGCGCGCCGTTTTTACGGAATTCACTGTGCAATTGAAACAACATGTTAACTTTATTCTGTGGGTCAATACAATTACTGCAATACTAAATATATATAGTTTTTTTCTATATTTTACTACTTTTACAAGTAAAAACCTAAGTGTAAAAAAGAAAATTCCGAGAGCCATAACTTTTTTATTTTTCTGTTTATTAAGTGGTATGAGGGCTTATTTTTTGTGGGATAAGCTGTAGTTGTTAATAATACCATTTTAGTGTACATGCGATGGTTTGATCACTTTTTATTTCATTTTTTGTGGGCGATTAGGTGACCAAAAAATAGAGATTCTGGCGTTTACAATTTATTTTTTTACGGCGTTCACCGTGCGGGTTAATTAATGATACACTGTAATAGTTAAGACTTTTACGGATGCGGCGATACCAATTATGTTTTTTAAATTTATTTTTTTACTATGCTCTAGGGGGAAAATGGGAAAACGTTTTTTTTTTTTACTTTTAATATTTATTTTTTTTACACAAAAAAAAAAACTTTATTTAACTCATTTTTACTTTTTTTATTAGTCCCCCTAGGGGACTTCAACCAGCGATTGTTAGATCGCTTGCACGATATACTGCAATACTAATGTATTGCAGTATATCGTGATTCTGACAGGCATGGGAGGCAGGGCTTAATAGGTGCACAAATATGGCAGACCTGGGGGACTTCATTAGGCCCCCTGGCAGCCATAGCAACCATGGCCCCCCCCCTCGTGATTGCATTGCGGGGGGCGCGATGAGCTGTTAGAGGGGGTCATCCCCTCTTTCTAATGATTTAAATGCTGCGGTCACTATTGACCGCAGCATTTAACGAGTTAAACGAGCGGGATCGCGCTCGAGCGCAATCCCGCTCATTACTCTGAAGTGTCGGCTGTAACATACAGCCGACACCGGCATCGTATGGAGCAGGTTCACTACGTGAGCCCGCTCCATACTTCCCCTACCCGACTTTGACGTATGGATACGTCAAATGTTGGGGAAGGGGTTAAATAGGGTGATTTATGTTGTATGTCTAATAAGACCCTCAAAGCCACTTCAGAACTGATCTGGTCCCTAAAATTTTCTTGAAAATGTGAGAAATTGCTGCTAAAGTTCTAAGCCTTATAACGTCTTAGAAAAATAAAAGAATGTTCAAAGAATGATGCAAACTTAAAGTAGACATATGGAATATGTGAAATAGTAACTATTTTGTGTGGTTTTACAAGCAGATACAGTTAAAGTTATAAAAATTTAAACTTTTGCAAATTTTCTAAAAATTTTGGTGTTTTTCACAAATAAATACTGAATTTATCGACCAAACAGGCTCAATCCTAAGGCCTCATGCACACAAACTTATTTTTTCCTCCCGTAAATACTGGCGTAAATACGGGTCCTTTGTAACAGGTATTCGACTCGTATTCCACCAGTATTTATGTATTGCTGGAAAGAGAGAAGGGGCAGCCCTTTCGGGCAGAGATTCCGCAGTGATTGAAAGTAAAAGAAGTTCATATGTACCGTTGTCTTGGTGACGCATCCCTCTTTGACATCCAGTCCGACCTCCCTGGATGATGCGGCAGTACATGTGACCGCTGCAGCCTGTGATTGGCTGCAGCGGTCACATGGGATGAAACGTCATCCCGGGAGGCCGGAATGGAGGAAGAAGCAGGTAAGTTAACTTTTAATACTATTAACTCCAGCGGTAGTCACTGTCCCGGGTGCTAAAAGAGTTACTGCCGATCAGTTAACTCTTTCAGCACCCTGGACAGTGACTATCCCCTGACGTCGCCTAGCGACGCTCCCGTAATTACGGGTGCAAACACGTAGCCACCCGTAATTACGGAAGCCCGATAGACTTCTATGGGCCTGCCCGTGTCATAATTACGGCCTGTAATAGGATCTGTTACAAATTTTTCAACAGCATACGGGAAGGTACCCGTGGCCAATAGAAGTCTATGGGCCCGTAATCACGGGCCATAATAACGGCTCGTAATTACGGGCGTTTTTACATTCGTGTGCATGTGGCCTAAATGGGTTAAGTATCAGATTCATTGCATTAAACCATGAATAATAAAAAAAAATTGCTTGCCATTTACATGCTGTTTAAAAAAATGTTCCAGTGAAGTATTATGACATTTAATATAGAATCACCTACTGTTCAAAATGTATGGCAATGTGCATGTCCACCTAATGAGCTATGTGCTGGTGGCCACGCATGTTCAGTCACTCTCCCACAGGCAGGTCTTTGCATAGTGATTTTCTATTTACTGCAAAGCAGCCAATAGAAATAGCTTTATTCCCTGCTTGTCAGGGAAGGACCAGAGCCTATGCAGTAGAAAAGTAATATAGCTAAGGAGACTACTCCTCAGCTTGTTAGAACTGTAAAGCTCTGAATTCTAACAGCAGATATAAACTCTGCACATGCCCACTCAGTCTTTATTAGTTTACATAATTCATTATATTTTCATTGCTGCATATTGTACTGTAAATGTTACACAATATATACAGATGTGTTCACCCTGAATTTTTCTTGAATTGCGTTAAGTTATACAACTTGTGATGATACCAATTTAATACAATCTTCCGCCATCCAGCAAATAAAAACATATACATTAAACATATCGTTTCTTCTAACACGGGATATTGGAGATGGATGGACGATGGATGGCATTTGTCAGAGGTATCCATCACATCCATCCAGTCAAAAAATGTATACATTAAACTTATACATTTTTTTAACATGTAGTCTATGGGCAACAGATGGCTGACGGATGGCATTCATTGGAGGGATCCATCGGAGGTATTCTTTTTTTTACATGTTTGTTTAATATCTTGCGCCATATATCTTGAGTTCTGTCGGATTTAGAGAAAGAGTCTGTATTTTCATGACTTTATATCTCATGTTGCCTATCTGTAGGGAAAGTAGGGACAAGGGGAGGACATACCATTGGTGCAACCTGTGCAGCAGTGCAAAGGCCCAATAGGTAAAGGGGCCCAATAGGTAAAGGGGCCCATTGCCATCTTATAAGCAGCCATTTAATGTCTATAGCTAATAGATACAGGTTGATTGTTATAAAGTCATACAGGTTTGTTCTATAATGAGCTAATCCTGTACAGGGCCCTCTTCTATCTGTGTCCACCCTTAATAGGGACTATATTGTCAGCTGCCTGAGAGGGAAGTGAATTCACTCTGCTCAGAGCCTCTCCCCCAGCAACACAGATAAGCAGCAGCTCCAAGGGGGACACAGGGAAGCAAAAAAATATGAGAAAGGATTTCAGTTTTAATAAGCTAGAAACACTGCAAATTACTCTAAAGGGTCATTCCCATCTCAGAAATTTATAGCATATACATAGGATAATGCACAAAAAGTTGAGTTACTTGACCTTTCATTGAACTTCCAGAGAAAGTTAGAATAAATTCTTGTTTCCTTTTTAAACTACATAATGCACCCATAGCCTTTTTTGATGTATGTTTTGTCTAATCACTGCCTATCTTCAGTTTGTTTATCTCTCCCCAACCCTAATATGTTGTTGATTGACAGCTGATCTATTATAGCCTAGAGAAATTAGTATTTTGATGATAAAGAAAGCACATGATAATCCGATTACATGTTCAAAAACAATAATTGCGTGGGTTTTCTTCTGTTTTTGTTTTTTGTGTTTTTAAAAAAAAAGCTATAATCAGATATTACACACAATCCAATGGTCAGGTCCCAAAATAAAACTTTTGGAAAATAATGAAATCTTGTAATACTATTAATTTTGTGTACTTTATACTTCACTTACCTTAAGGCCCCGGTATGGGTGGTATTTTGAACTGTATTTTGCTTCACTCTTTGTAAGCCAAAATCAGGAGCAGATACAAAACACGGAGGCGGTACTAATCCGCCATTATATATTTTTTTCTCTGTGTCAATTCCACTCCTGGCTTTGGCTTACAAATACTAATGCAAAATACTGACCAAAATACTGCCCTGTAAAACTGGCCTAACTCCTCCAAATAAGCAATATAGACTCAACAGCAGCTCAGAAAGCTAAATGGCAATTTCCTGTTCCAGCTGGCTTAGTTAACCCCTTAGTGACCACTAATACGCCTTTTCACGTGATTCACTAATGGGCTTTAGGCTAGGCTGACGCCTTTTCACGTCAGCCTAATCTAAGTCCTGCACGGGTCTCCCGTGCAGGCAGGAGCCGGGGCTCTGCTGTCTGATGACAGCTGAGCTCCTGCTCCAACGCCCGCGATCGAAGTTTACTTCGATCGCGGCCGTTTAACCCGTTAAATGCCGCCGTCAATAGCGACTGCGGCATTTAACTTTATTTACAAAGGGAGTGCGCTCCCTCTGTCACCCATCGGCGGCCCGCGAATGCAATCGCGGGTCTCCGATGGGGTGTCATGGCAGCCGGGGGCCTGATAAAAGCCCCCAGGTCTGCCCTGGACATATTCCTGTTAGGACGCGCCGGAGGCACGTCCTAACAGATTGCCTGTCAGATTTACACTGACAGGCAATAATGCTCTGGTATACGAAGTATACCAGAGCATTATAGCAGCGATCGGAAGATCGCACAGTAAAGTCCCCTAGTGGGACTAATAAAATAAGTCATCAAAGTGAAATAAAGATTATTAATAAAAAGTACAGTAAAAAAATAAATCCATTTTTTTCCATAAAAAGTGGTTTTATTTAGTAAAAAAGTGTAAAAATAAAATAAAAAGTACACATATGTGGTATCGCCGCGACCGTAATGACTCCATTAATAAATGTAATATGTAATTGAAACCGCAAAGTGAACACCGTAAAAAAAAAACACAAAAAACCATGGCGAAATTGCAATTTTTTTCCACTGCCCCCCAAAAAAGTCATAATAAAAATGAATCAATAAGTCCCATGCACCCCAAAACAGTACCATTCAAAACTACGTCTTGTCCCGCAGAAAATAAGCCCAAAAAATCACTACATTGATGGAAAAATAAAAAAATTACGGCTCTTGGAAAGCGACGATGCAAAAGCAAATAATTTTAGTTCAAAAGTGTTTTTATTGTGCAAAAGTCGTAAAACATAAAAAAACCTCCACATATGTGGTATCGCCGTAATCGTACCGACCCATAGAATAAAAGTAACATGTTATTTACGTCGCATAGTGAACGGCGTCAATTTAAAAACGCATAGAACAATGGCGGAATTTCAGGTTTTTTTTATAATCCCCCCAAAAAGGTTAATAAAAGTTAATATAAAAATTATATGTACCCAAAAATGGTGCCATTAAAAAGCACAAGTAATCCCGCAAAAAACAAGTCCTCATACAGCTATGTAGACTAAAAAATAAGAACGTTATAGCTCTTTGAATGCGACTATAGAAAAACGAATAAAATAGCATGGTCATTAGGGCCTAAATTGGGCTGGTCACTAAGGGGTTAATCTCCCAAGGAAACAAAGATAAGACGGTTTGAAATGTGTTTATTATTTTTAAATTACTCATCAAAAAGCATCCACTTTTTGTTTTTTATGATAACAGACATTCAGGCTTTCCCTTAAAATTTAGATTTTTAGATATGTATTGGCAAGTCCCACAAATTTTAACGGCACCCACTGACAAATATTTCATGTGTATGTCCTGCTTTGTGGAAAGCTTATATTTATTGTAACTCTGTCCCCATCTAGAATTAAAAAAAATATATTTTAAAATTGTAGATTTTGTCCTAAAAATGACAGAATGACAGACGTCTGCAAAACTTTATCTGCTGCAAATTGAGAATTCTTGGATGAAGGTAAATTCTAATGAACAGAATACTTGCAGTATATGCAAATGAAAAGTTCTGAAATCAACATACTGACTAAAGATTTTAGTCAATTTAATGATACCTTCATAAAAACTTACAAACAATAAGAAAGAAAATGTCTTACTGATTCTAAACTTTTGCATGCTAGAGTAATTCTCCTCAAAACTTCTTAGCAAAGCTAGCTTTTTTTTTTCATGTTGCAACCAAATATGTGATTGTGAATTAGTTCAAATCCAAAAAAATAAAATAAAGAATTTATATAGAAGTGTTATTCTAACATTTTATTATTACTACAGATGAGCAAATTGTTTCTACATAAGTCTAATTCAGTACGAATTTCCCCAAAATTTAGCAAAATCCGAAACATTTTGGGATGCCGGCCGTCATTTTATGGATAGAAAAATGATCACATGACCTAATGAGGCCTTCCCCATAATGCTTTGCAGGCAGCCTTCCCAAGATACACTGCGGTTATCCCTATTTCTAGCACAGCCAATTATAAGGGGTATAGTTGGATGACTCATATCCACTATAAAAAGCCCAATCAGGAAATGCTACTAGTACGATACAATCCTAGAAGACATAAGGGTATGTGCACATGCTAGCTACCTTTTACGTCTGAAAAGACAGACTGTTTTCAGGAGAAAACAGCTGCGTCGTTTCAGACGTAAAAGCTCCTCCTCGCATTATGCGAGGTGTCTTTGACGCTCGTAAATCTTGAGCTGCTCTTCATTGACTTCAATGAAGAACAGCTCAAATTACGTTGCAAAGAAGTGTCCTGCACTACTTTGCCGAGGTAGTCATTTTACGCGTCGTCGTTTGACAGCTGTCAAACGACGACGCGTAAATGACAGGTCGTCGGCAGAGTACGTCGGCAAACCCATTTAAATGAATGGGCAGATGTTTGCCGACGTATTGTAGCCCTATTTTCAGACGTAAAACGAGGCATAATACACCTCGTTTACGTCTGAAAATAGGTCGTGTGAACCCAGCCTAAGGGAGTCAGACACAAGTTTTCCGGGGCACTTGCAATTTGCAGCAAATTTATTCGAATTGGACTGAAATTCATGTCAGTAAATTTGCTTATCTCTAATATTATATTTAACATTTATAATACTGAAAACCAATATCCTTAGCCAGTAATATCATCTTTTAGTTTGTTGATTGTGCATTGAGGGTATTTAGGTACATAGGGCTCAGGCACACGCCTGAGCCCTGTCCACTGAGCCTTTATGGATCATTTAGTATGGAGCCATACAGCCTTCATGCATTGCCACTCAATTGGACTCTATGTGTGCGGTGATACCCTCCCCCCAGAAGCAATGATTCTAGGGAATAGAACCTATACACATTCGGAGTCCGATGGAGCATGTCATGATTTTTTTTTGGTCAGATTTCGATGGAAACTATATGACCATAACCCTTTATACCTCCATATGCTTCTGTGGAGCAGCGGGCTCAAGCATCTTTATAGCAGCCCTATTACGACTCCGAACGTTAAAATTTCCATGTGTATGAGCGCTTGGGAAATATCTTGAGTCTGAATGTTTTTACAAAATATTTTCAATGACTGTATATTTATATTGAGTTACTGATGTTAACATATATTTATTCATTGATTACTGTGCAACAAATATCCGCAAATATAACCTCTATATTTATGTTGGATATTTTTTTTCGGTAGTTTCTGTCTTCTACAGATTTTTAAAAATCAAGCAAAGAGACACATAACATTGGTTTAAGGTGTTCCTCTCTCCATTTAGTAAATGTTATGCTACTGAATCCACAGAAGGTCACTGTAGGCCAGTTTTTCCGAGTTCTGGCAAGCTTTTTCTAAGACGAAAAGTCTCACATGAAGTTATTTGCAGAGCATTTCTGATGTACAGTATCTCTTAGATGTCAACAGTCAGTTGGTGTATAAAGTATCTTTCACCTTTCATGCCGTTCAAAAACTTTCTCTAGTCTTCAACTTCAGGTAAACACCCACAGCAGTTTCATTCTAAAACTAGTACAAGCAAAAGATCCTTCTATAGAGCTGTTTGCAACAAATAATCCCAAAGATATTTTTTGACTTTTATGGAGAGTATAGTTGTTTGTAATGTTTATTTTTTTTTTTCATTTGTCTTAAAGCCGGCAATATTCTTTTAATATTAATGTAAACATACTGGATAGTGCCTGCTCAATCCATCAAAAAGCTGTCAACCCACTAAATTGTCTTTTGATAAAAATAAATCCATTTCTAGACTCGGTATAATAATTTGTCTGTCTGCATTTTTTTTTTGTCAAAAATTGAGCATATTTTTCCTTGCTGTATTTGAACTACTGACTCAAATGCATTTTAAGAAAGCAAGCAAACCATGAACTTTTGTAGCATTTTATGAACACATAAGTGGTTCTTCAGGCTAAAAGAGAAGATTTATTTTGATTGATTTAATACTTCTTGGCTTTGTATTTGATATAACGAAATGTTTTATAAATATTAGCATGCATATTAAATAGAATCTATGGTATTGAACGTGGTGAATTCTATTTTTGTTGAATATCAAGACTGGTATTTGTTTTTTCTTCTTCACATAGTTTTCTAAGACTGTAATGACTATAAAATTATTTTATACTCCTGATAATGTTTGTATTCACACAATACCAGAAAGGAATTGATTTCAGGAATTTTTAATTACACAAAATGGTATAGTTGATCACATGAATATGTATTAAGATTGGTGCGGTTCTTTTTTATTTTCCGGGACACCCAACGTCATTCTTAGTCAAATGGAATTCCTCTTTCAAGATGCTCATACATTTTTGTAACTCTAAGACCTGTATAAGACCCACATGTCAGAGGGCCCCTGCAAGTACAGTAAATCTTACTTTTCCTCCCCAACAGTTAATTTGCTAAGAGTGAGGTGTAATACACAAAGCAATACCCTCAGGATTCTCGAGAAAATTTCTCACCAATGTGCCAGTTCTTTTTTTTTTAGGTGGATTATGACCAGTAATTTTAAAGTATTTACCAGCCAATTTATACATGATAACGTGATACAGCTGTTAAGGCTTCACCACTGAGTCCTCTATGTTGTGTGAGAAGACATACTCCAGCCAATTAAAATTAATGGAACACGCTGGGTAAAAACTGACACACTGTGTAATGCCTAGTGCATCGCTTGGGAGGTTGGTGCATGACACAGATTCAAAGAACCTTCAAGAGAGAATCCCAGACAGCGCTAGTACAAGTACTTAAAGGGGTTTTCCAAAATCTAAAAAATATCTTTATAAACAGTCTGCCACTTTTATTAGCCATAAATAAATTCCCCTAATTACCTTTTGTTAATTTTTGGTTTGTTTTCGTGCTGTAAACGTTCTCTGTTTACATGCCTCCATTTCTTGACAGCTTCTAGTCCACTCCCAGCATGCATCGCTTTTTATCCCAGCATGCCATGCGCCTGAAGAAATTCCTGTCAAACACGCCCATTACACTAGTGGCAGGTGTACTTACAGGCTAGGGGAGAGAAAATTCTGCACCGGGGCTATTAGAGCACATGGGTGGCCATGCATGGTTAACACTGTTAGTGAAGCAACCACGCATGCTCAAAGATGCTGGAGAAAGAGTATCCGGTCCACCACATCCTTGTGTGTACAGTGACATCAGGAATGATGTTCCCGTACATTGAGCCAGCCGTAAAACGGAAGTGAAAGATCATGTACAGGGCAGCGCCGGAAGTGCAGATTTTACTATTGAAGACGCATCACATGACCGGCACTGGAATCGGGTTTTAGAAAATGAAATCAAAACACAAGTATATTACAAATTGCATTATTTTTATATATGCAGTGCAATAACTGTTAGTTGGTTTAATCTATTTATTCATTGTATGCATATTATATAGTCACAATTTTGAATTACCTGAGTTCGAAAAATATCCAAGCATTACCAAAGGGTTCATTGCTTTTATAATGTATTATTGTATGGAGTGTTTCGACTTTCTTTGTTGTTGCAACTGAAGTGGGTCCTACGAAAAAAATATAGACTTTGCACACTTACTTTTCAACTTAAATACTAATTCAAAAAAGTTAAAAACCTCTTTCAGAACAGTAGCCAAATATTACAGATATCAAGCTATCATGTAAATCTCTACTTAAAGCAAAAATACATAGGAATTTTTTTATTTAATGCTCACAGAGAATAACTAAACAGTAGTAATATATTATGTGTCAAGATCATCCCATATAGTGTCTTATGTATCTAGCGCCACTTTCCCTGTCAGGATTAACATTGGAGCACATGACTGATTATTGTGTTATGCTCCAGTGAATTAGAGCTGAACAAATAGAGAGGAGTGAACACGGCTCTGACAGCATTTTTAAATAAGAGAGATTAAATGCACTTTAGTTTTTCTCCATCATCTTTCATGTTTTAGTCTGCAATTTTCTGAGGGTGGCAGCGACATGGACAGGAGCTATATTTTTCATTCTTCCAGAAGTTAATTGTTTTACTTCACACACTTAGTGTCACCTTGTGGGTCATATAGTAAGATAAATGAGCTATAAAGTATCACATATATTAGCATGGTAATGACATTGTGTTTTTACTTTCATGATTCCAATGTTGATACGCTCAGAGCTAGTGTAGATTGCAAGCTTTCATTAGTTGAACATAAACAACATATTGTTGAAACTTAAAAAAAAAAAAATCGTTTCATATGAGAGTGCCTTCAAACTGAAAAATTAATATTATTGTGTATGGGATTTGTATGTCATGCCTTTAAACTTTGGTGGTGACAAAGATTCCCATGTATGGCAAGAAAAAAACCCAGGAACATTGTAGACTAAATGAAATCTCAGTAAATTTTTGGAGTTTTTATAAAAAGACCCAACCCATTGGAAATGATAGTTGAGGTCCTTTTACACAGGCAAATTATCGGGAAAACAAGCGTTCATATGAATGCTCATTCCCGATCATTACTCTGTGTAAACAGAGCAATGATCAGCTGAAGAACGAGCAAATGCTTGTTTATCGGCTGATCGTATGGTTTGTGCAGCACAAATATTATCATTGTCGGCAGCACATATCCCTGACTAAACAGGGAGATGTGCTCCGAAACATGATGGAAATGTATGGGGACGAACCATCATAGTAAAGATCGTTCCTCCCCATACATAACCAATCATTGCTCCCTGTGAAAGGAGAAACGAGCGCCAATCAATGAGCTGTCTCGTTGATCAGCGCTCGTTATCACGGCCCATATCGGGCCATGTAATAGGCCCCTTTTATGTGGAATTGAAAGAAAAACAATAAGAAGATTCATAGATAATAAAGAATGCTAAGGAGACCAAAAACCTAAGGGTATGTTCACACGGCGGGGGTCCGTAACGGCTGAAATTACGGGGATGTTTCAGCCTGAAAACATCCCCGTAATTTCAGCCGTACCGGCATGTGCAGGCGCTTGAATGCCGTGTCAATTACGGAGTCAATGAATAGCGGCTCCAATTACGGCCAAAGAAGTGACAGGTCACTTCTTCTACGCGGGCGTCTATTTACGCGCCGTCATTTGACAGCGGCGCGTAAATATACGCCTCGTGTGAACAGACAAACGTCTGCCCATTGCTTTCAATGGGCAGATGTTTGTCAGCGCTATTGAGGCGCTATTTTCAGACGTAATTCGGGGCAAAAACGCCCGAATTACGTCCGTAAATAGGCCGTGTGAACATACCCTAAGGGTATGTGCACACACACTAATTATGTCCGTAATTGACGGACGTATTTCGGCCGCAAGTACCGGACCGAACACAGTGCAGGGAGCCGGGCTCCTAGCATCATAGTTATGTACGATGCTAGGAGTCCCTGCCTCTCCGTGGAACTACTGTCCCGTACTGAAAACATGATTACAGTACGGGACAGTTGTCCTGCAGAGAGGCAGGGACTCCTAGCATCGTACATAACTATGATGCTAGGAGCCCGGCTCCCTGCAATGAGTTCGGTCCGGGACTTCCGGCCGAAATACGTCCGTCCATTACGGACGTTAATATGGTCGTGTGAACCCAGCCTAAACAGGACATTCTGGAGACACTTTGTTCAGACAGTTTGTTATCATGCTGTAATGAAATTGATATGGTGAAATATTTGTAGTAGAGGATTCCTCAAACATTGTCTTTTATTTATTTATTTCTAGTATTTTATAGAATAGTTGCCTGAATAAAAAAAGAAAAATATTAGTATAATGGTGCAATGATACATTTGGGAAGCAATATTCTTAAATATAGATTATCCTGCTAAAATCATACTTTACACAGTTAACTGCAAATATAAAATAAGTATAGAAATTTTAAACAAGCTCTTTTGGATTATCCAATACATTTGATTTCTTAATGGTGCTTAGTGATATATAAAATATGTCTCCTTATTTAGAGTCAAATCTAATATTGGAGCAAGTTCATTAGATACTCAGCATCTTTAAAGATTCTCTTCTTCATTGATTCCAATGCAAATGACTCCTATTTTGCTGTGAGTTCTGACTTAACCCGGAGTTAATAAGACTGCTACTTTAACATGACTCATTGACTCATAAATGGGTTCTATTTTTCTAATATCAAATTTTCCACAACCAGTTTTGAGTGGTATAATTTCACAAAGTAGCAGACCACATAAAGTTACAGAGCGGGGTCACCGAGTGCTGAGGCGCAGAATGCATAAAAGTTGGCAACACTCTGCTGACTCAATAAGGGCATGTTCACACGTGGCGGAATTGCTGTGGAATTCCGCTGTGGACAGTCCGCACTGGAAATCCGAAGCAGACAGTCTGTCCATTGGTTTCCACACCTTTTTAGTTATCTTCGTGCAGATGTTGCGGACAACTCCGCTGCGGACCATAGGCTGCGGTGCAAAATTTGGTGTCCGCAGCATACACTGGCTGTTGCGGACTTGATGTGTACTAGTGGCGGAATTTCTCCATTGACTTCAATGGAGTTGCAAAATTACGCAATTAAATCCGCAGATGTTATGTGTGTTGCGTTGCGGATTGGTTTTACGAACAGGATATTTCATCATTCTGGGTGGACCTATGTGTTTCGAGGTCTATAGCCAGACTGAGAGGGAATATTTTAAAAGAGATGCGCAACGGAATGTGTGGCATTGATGCGGACAGGGTCTGAAGAAATACGCCATGTGTGACCATGCCCTAACTTCAGTTCCAAACCTCCTCTGGCATTAACATCCGCAAAAAACTGTGCCACGGGAGCTTAATGGTATTGGTTTCCATGGCTGAGCAGCTGCATGCAAGCCTTACATGACCAAGCACAATGCCAAGCTTCGCCTTCACTGGACTTTGGAGCAGTGAAAACATGTTCTGTGGAGTGACGAATCATCAGTGGCGTAATTATCGCTGTAGCGGCTGCTACAGGGCCCTCACCTTGGCCGGAGGCTCCGCTAGCAGCCGCTATGGCTGCTACAGCGCGGGGTTGTTCCTACAAAAGACATGCATCCCCTATCCACAGGATAGGGGATACATGTGAGATCGCTGGGACGCCCAGCGATAAGGAGAACAGAGGACCGAACGTCCCCCGAAGTTCTCCATGACAAACCTTGGACTTCCGGGGGCTGTCTGCAGCTCAATAGAAATGAATTGTGCACCGGTCTCGCTTGTGCGCATGCGTGACCAGCGCTCCTTTCATTTTTATTGAACTACGCATAACCCGGAAGTCCGAGGTTTCTCATGGAGATCTTTGGGGGACTTTCGGTCCTCTGTTCTCCTTATCGCTGCCAGCGATCACACATGTATCCCCTATCCTGTGTATAGGGGATACATCTCTTTTGTAGGACAAACTATAGGCAGTTTTTTTTGGGGGGGGTGTTGGGGGCTGCATGGCGTTATCTACAGGGGGGCTGTATGGCATTATATACAGGGAGGCTATATGGCGTTATCTACAGGGGGCTGTATGGCGTTATCTACAGGGGGTTTGGGGCTGTATGGCGTTATCTACATGGGGGCTGCATGACGTTATCTACAGGGGGGGCTGTATGGTGTTATCTACAGGGGCAGGGCTGTATGCCATTATCTACAGGGGGGGGCTGTATGGTGTTATCTACAGGGGGAGGGCTGTATGGCGTTATCTACAGGTGGAGAGCTGTATGGCGTTATCTACAGGGGGGCTATATGGCGTTATCTACAGGGGGGGCTGTATGGCGTTATCTACAGGGGGGCTTTATGGGGTATACACAGGGAGAGCGCTGTATGACATTATCTACAGGGGGCTGTATGGCATTATCTACAGGGGGCTGTATGGCGTATTCAACAGAGGGGAGGACTGTATGGCATTAGCTACAGGGGAGGGCTGTATGGCGTTATCTATAGGGTGGCTGTATGGCGTTATCTACAGGGGGCTGTATGGCGTTATCTACAGGGGGCTGTATGGCGTTATCTACAGGGGGAGGGCTGTATGGCGTTATCTACAGGGGAGGGCTGTATGGCGTTATCTACAGGGGGAGGGCTGTATGGCGTTATCTACAGGGGGAGGGCTGTATGGCATTACCTACAGAGGGGGCTGTATGGCGTTATCTACAGGGGAGGGCTGTATGGCATTATCTACAGGGGGAGGGCTGTATGGCGTTATCTACAGGGGGGGGCTGTATTGTGTTATCTACAGGGGGCTGTATGGCATCATCTACAGGTGGAGGGCTGTATGGCGTTATCTAAAGGTGGAGGGCTGTATGGCGTTATCTACAGGTGGAGGGCTGTATGGCGTTATCTACAGGTGGAGGGCTGAATGGCGTTATCTACAGGGGGAGTGCTTATGGCGTTATCTACAGGGGGGCTGTAAGGTGTTATCTACAGGGGCTGTGTATGGCGCTATCTACAGGGGGCTGTATGGTGCTATCTACAGGGGGGCTGTATGGCGGAATCTATAGGGAGGGGTTGTGTGATACCCAGGGGAGGCGGGCCCCAGTTAAAAGTTTGCTATGGGGCCCAGTCTTTCCTAGTTACGCCCCTGCAAATCATGCTTCTATATCTATCAGTCTGATGGATGAGTCTGGGTTTGGAGAATGCGAGTAGAACGTTACCTGTCTGACTGCATTGTGCCTACTGTAAAGTTTGGCGGAGAAGGGATAATGCAATGGGCTTATTTTTCAGGGGTTGGCCTAGCCCTCTTAGTTCCAGTGAAGGGAAATCTTAAAGCTTCAGCATACCAAGAGATTTTGGACAATTGTATGCTTCCCACTTTGTGGGAATAGTTTGGGGAAGACCATTTTCTGTTCCAGCATGACTGTGACCCTGTGCAAAAACCAAAGTTCATGAAGGCATGATTGGATGAGTTAGGTGTGGAAAAACATGACTGGCCCGCGCAAAGCCCTGACCACGACCCAATTGAATGCCTTAGGAATTAACTAGAACAGAGACAGTGGACCAGGCCCTCTCATCCAACATCAGTATCTGACCTCACAAATGTTCTTCTGGATGAATGGGCAAAAGTTTTTTTTTTTCCTTGTAGAAAGCCTTCCCAGGAACCTGTTCTAGCTGCAAATGAGGAACCAACTCCCCATTAATGTCTATGTATTTAGAATAGGATGTCATAAAAGCTCCTGTAAATGTAATGTGTAGGTGACCTAATACTTTTGTCCATATAATGTATCTCTCTCCCTTAGCTTTAGATACAGCCTCTGTACAAGGATGGTAATCATCCAATGACAGAAACTTTATAGTTAACCCCTTCTGGCTGCAGCAATTTTTTAGATTTTCATTTTAAATTTTTCCTCCCCAACTTCTGTCAATATAGCCCTATGAGGGTTTGATTTTTGCTGGGACAAATTGTAATTTTTCAAGACACCATTTATTGTACTAGGTATTAGGTACTAATGTACTAGGAAACAGGCAAAAAATTATGTGTGGGGTAGAAAATGAAAAAAAAAACAATGATTCCTCCATTGTTTTTTGCACTTAGTTTTTACAGCATTCACCATGCAATTAAAACGACACGTTAACTTCATTCTGGGGATCAATATGATTAGTGCGATACCAAATGTATATATTTTTTTTTTATATTTTACTACTTTTACAAGGACAAAACTAACTGTAAAAAATAAAATTTATTTTGTGGTGCCAGACTCTGAGAGCCGTAACTTATTTATGCTTTTGTTGATTATTCTGTATGAGGGCATATTTTTTGTGGGACAAGCTGAAGTTTTTAATGGTACCATTTTGGGGTACATGTTTTTTTGATCACTTTTATTCTATTTTTTGTGGGAGATGAAGTGACCAAAAAACAGCGATTCCGGCATTTTACTTTTTTCTATTGCGGCGTTCACCGTGCACATTTAATAATGATATATTGTTCATTTTTTTATTACTATGCTAAATTAGCCATTTGGTTAAAAAAACAGTATAGCACTAGGGAAAAGTTTTCCGTAAGAAACTTGTGATAAAAAAGTTTCCCAGTTCCCTAAAGGACTTTGACAAAATGCTCCTGAGGATGTGCTGTCACTTTGAAGAAGCACATTTCTGAAAACTGTGATTTACTCAGATGACATTGCAGTAATTGTCCTGAACTTAAAAAGAGTTTCCACCACAAGTTATTAATACACTTCGCATTTATTCTCAGCTCTGGGATTAATCAGAAGCCTGAGAAATGCATTGAAACAGTTTTTCACAAGGTGAATTTCTTTTTTTTTTAAAGTAACTAGTTTGAATTTCTCTAAAATATGATCGAAAAATATTTAAGTAGAAATTGACAGTAATCTGGTAACAATATGTATACACAGCTGGGCAAAGGACTAATGGCCTTCAGTTAGAATCAGGCCACAGAAACAACAAAGCAGCTGTTTTTAGTGCACTATAAATTTATTACAGCTTTATTTAATCTGCTATTCCTCTATTGTTGCTCTTTATAAAGCAGACAGCAGCATTAATATCAGCATAGTCATAGATGTTCTGCTTAAATTATAGCTTTGGCATTTTCCAAAATCTCCATACCCATGCATAACCACACAATTCATATACAGTAGCAAATAAATATGACAGTCTGCAAACTTGTATTCAGCTGCAAAATAGAAAAGAACAAAGAATGAGTCCAACCTGTAAATGTTGAAAATGCAAGTGCTTTACTGGAGATTATATAGAGTATATGTAAAATACTTTTTATATTGCTATTTAAATCCTAACATAATGGGGGATTTTAATAATTTTTTAAAAGCCTAGTGTGAATCACAATAGGCCTTTATTTGTTAATGCTGTCGTTCCGAATAAATTTGTCTCTAATCAAAAGTGTCCCGATTGCCCTGAAAAGTCCTGTATGGCACTCTGAGGCCTTCTAGGACTGTTTTCCACCCCTTTCAAGCTCTTTAACGCCAATACAGCATCAGAAATGTCAAAGTGACAGCAACATATATGAATATGTGTAAATAGATAATAGCCGGAGGAAACAAACAGCCCATTTAAAACCACACTACACTGTCAGATTTTTTATGCTATATAAAATTAAAAAAAACGTCCAAAATGATCCCTTTTTGGGGGCAAATGCCTGCCGGTGTTTATATACACACATTGGTATCAGAAGAAGCATTAGGTTTTTAACAGCGATCCAAAACATATTCCTTTTTGGGAAGTAGTAACAGATTTGGTGCTATTTTAACCCGTTAGTGACCGCCCATTAGTGTTTTTACGGCGGTCACTAATGGGCTTTATTCCGAAGCAATAGCCTTTTAACGGCGCTGCATCGGAATTAATAAATAGAGCAGGGAGCCGTTAAGTCTCCCTGTACTCAGCTACTAGAGGTAGTTGAGAGCAGGGAGCATCCCTGCTCTAATGGGCGAGATCAATATCAGTATTGATCTCACTAGTTTAACCCGTCAGATTCGGCGCTAAATAGCGAGCACCGCATCTGACTGGTTTTGGAGAGAGGGAGGGAACTCCCTCTCTCACCCCACCAGCAGCCTCAGTAAGATCGCAGGGCGTCAGTGGTTTCTATGGCAGCCGGGGGGCCTAATAAAGCCCCCAGGTCTGCCACTATTTATGCCAGCTAGGCCATGCCTCATGGCCCAGCAGATGCCTGTCCGTTTTACACAGACAGGCACTAATACACTGCAATACAAAATTATTGCAGTGTATTAGAAAAGCGATCAGATGATCGCATAGTTAAGTCCCCTAGTGGGACTAGTAAAAAAGTAAAAAAAGTAAAAAAAAAGTTTAATAAAGTTAATTTAAAAAAAAAGTACAAAATAAATTTAAAAACCCACTCTTTCCCCTTACAAAATGCTTTATTATTATTAAAAAAAATAATAATGTACACATATTTAGTATTGCCGCGTCCGTAACAACCCCAACTATAAAGTTATTACATTATTTAACCTGTATGGAGAACGCCGTAAAAAATTAAATAAAAAAGCGATGCAAAAATTGCTGTTTTCTGTGAATCTTTCCTTAAAAAAATGTCATAAAAGTTATCAAAAAGTCGTATCTACCTGCAAAAAAAAAGCCCTCACACAGCTGCATCGGCGGAAAAATGAAAAAGTTATGGCTCTTGAAATATGGAGACACAAGAACAAATGATTTTGAAAAAAAAAGGGTTTATACTGTGTAAAGTAGTAAAACATGCAAAATCTATATAAATTTGGTATTGTTGCAATCATAACAACCCGCTGAATAAAGTTATTGTGTTATTTCTACCACACGGTAAACGGCGTAAATTTAGGATGCAAAAAAGTGTGGTGAAATTGCTGTTTTTTTTTCTATCCCCCCCAAAAAAAAGTTTGTAAAAGTTTATCAATAAATTATATGTTCTCCAAAATGGTGCTATTAAAAAATACAACTTGTCCTGCAAAAAACAAGACCTTATACAGCTATGTCGATGCAAAAATAAAAAAATTATAGCTATTTGAATGAGACGATGGAAAAAACGTAAAAATAGCTTGGTCATTAAGGCCTAAAATAGGCTGGTCACTAGGGGGCTAAAGAAAAAAATAATATACATATGTATATACATATGTGTATATATATATATATATACATATATATATATGTGTGTGTGTGTGTGTGTGTGCATATATATATATATATATATATATATATATATATTATCCCCCACTTCCACAACCATGACTACATGTGCCAGTGAGGGTATGTTCACAAGCAGTGTTTTCAGCCGTTTTTCGGGCCGAAGCAGAACGCCTCCAAACATCTGCCCATTGATTCGAAAAAGGCATGTAAAAAGAAGGCCGCAAAAAAGAAGTGCCTGTCACTTCTTTGGATGTTTTTGGAGCCGTTTTTCATTGACTGTATAGAAAAACAGCTCCAAAAACAGCCATCAAAAACGCAGCGAAAAATATGACTAAGGGTATGTGCACAAACAAACTCAAAAACTTCTGAAAATACGGAGCTGTTATCAAGGGAAAACAGCTCCTGATTTTAAGACGTTTTTTAAGCCACTCGCGTTTTTCGCTGTGTTTTTTTACGGCCATTTTTGGAGCTGTTTTTCAATAGCGTCAATGAAAAACAGCTCCAAAAACGTCCCAAGAAGTGACAGCCACTTCTTTTTTGCGGGCCGTTTTTTACGCGGCAAAATGTGCAGATGTTTGGAGGCGTCCTACTTCCGATCTTTCGGCCATTTTTCGGCCGTTTACCGCCTGAAAAACGGCTGAAAATAAGCCGTGTGAACATACCCTTTGATTAAAAAACGGCTGAAAATCAGGAGCAGTTTGCCCTTGAAAACAGCTGCGTATTTCCAGACGTTTTTGGTTAAGTGTGTGAAAATACCCTGAGGTTATGTTCACACGGCCTATTTTTGGCCGTTTTTCGGGCAGTAAACGCCCGAAAAACGTCTGAAAAAGCTGATGCAGAACGCTTCCAAACATCTGCCCTTTGTTTTCATTGGAAAATACGGCGTTCTCAAAGTTTCAGATTTGCTAAAACCTGAAACTTTTGGGAAATACGCAAAATCGTAACAAATTTAAGTAGTGTAGAATCGATTTGCTTATCTAATTACAGAGTAAATTCACCTAAATTATATTAAGGCCTCATTCACACGACTCTTTTACCGCAATAATTACCCCTGCCTTCTTTCCACTGTTAGGCCTCATTCACACGACAGGGTTTCCCGGCCGGGTGCCGGCCGTTCATAAATCGGCCGGCACCCGGCTGCATTAGGAATAATAGACCCCTAATGGGGCTATTCACACGACCGATTGGACATGCTCTATTTTCGGCCGGGTACCCGGCCGCCCGGCTCCCATAGAAGTCTATGGGGCCGGGTAATACACGGCCATTACCGGAATGTGTCCCGAGTGATGGCCGGGTTTTCCGTCGCTTGCGCTCTATCTCCTCCTCCTCGCAGCGCAGAGTGCATGTGAGGAGGAGGTGTTTATGCCATTCGGACGAATGACTGTACACTGTGTGGCAGGGCCGGGGTGTACAGAAGGTGGAAGGGAGCACTGCGCTGGCTCCCTTCCCCTGCTTGTTTTAAAAGCGCCCTGGCCCGGCGACACCTTCCATGGCGCCTGCTGCGGCTGCTACTACTGCAGCGACGCCACTATAGCAGAGCAGGGAGGTATCTCCCCGCTCTGCTATGTGCTAGCTCCATTTTAGCTCCCTGAAGGAGCGGAATCCCCGTGTGTTCGGGGATTCCGCTCCTGGACAGAGCGCTTGATGTCTCTGTCCATATCTGGGCAGTGACATCAGGGGAAACTCCTGAAGCGGAATCCCCGAACACATGGGGATTCCCCTTCAGGAGTTGCCGCTGATGTCACTGTCCAGATCTGCCCGGCCCGGAACGGATGCAAAAATAATGCAAACCGGCTGGGAAAAATGGCCGATTTTACCGGCCCATACTCGGGCTCGGGCGGGACCCGGTCGTGTGAATCCCGCCTAATTGTTGCTTACCTTGCCTGGCGCTTGCGCTGTCTAGTTCCCCACCACTCCTGGTGATAACATTTTTATGAGAACATCCTCAAGTGCACTTACATAGAAAAATATGTTGATGTTTTTGTTGAGTTCTGAAAGGTTTTATATGGGTGTGTCTGTTCGTTTAACCCCTTCCTGATATCCGCCATATACACCGTGTTCCAAAATTATTATGCACATTGGATTTAAGTGTCATAAACATTTAATTATTAGTTTTTCAATTAAACTCATGGATGGTATTGTGTCTTAGGGTATGTGCACACGATAGCAGGCATTTACGTGTGAAAAGACAGACTGTTTTCAAGAGAAAACAGCTGCCTCGTTTCACACGTAAAAGCTCCTCCTCGTATTATGTGAGGCATCTGTGACGCTCGTAAATCTTGAGCTGCTCTTCATTGAGTTCAATGAAGAACGGCTCAAATTACGTTGCAAAGAAGTGCCCTGCACTTCTTTGCCGAGGCAGTCAATTTACGCGTCGTCGTTTGACAGCTGTCAAACGATGACGCGTAAATTACAGGTCGTCTGCACAGTACGTCGGCAAACCCATTCAAATGAATGGGCAGATGTTTGCCGACGTATTGTAGCCCTATTTTCAGGCGTAAAACGAGGCATAATACGCCTCGTTTACGCCTGAAAATAGGTCGTGTGAACCCAGCCTTAGGGCTCTTTGGATCATTGTAATCAATCTCAGACACCTGTGATAATTAGTTTTCCAGGTGTGCCCAATCAAAAGAAAACTACTTAAGGAGGATGTTCCACATTATTAACCCCTTCCCGTCGTAAACAACTTTCAGATTTTCATTTTCGTTTTTTCCTCCCCACATTCCAGAAGCCATAACGTCTTTATTTTTCCGTTGATATAGTACTATGAGGGCTTGATTTTTGCGGCACGAGTTGTAGTTTTTCGTAGCACCATTTATTTTGCTGTATAATGTACTAGGAAACGGGAAAAAAAATTATTTGTGGGGTAGAAAATGAAAAAAACAGCAACTCCTCCATGTTTTTTTGCGCGTTGTTTTTACATAATTCACTGTGCAATTAAAACAACATGTTAACTTCATTCTGTGGGTCAATACGATTACGGCGATACCAAATATATATATAGTTTTTTCTATATTTTACTACTTTTACATGTAAAAACCTAAGTGTAAAAAAGAAAATTTATTTAGCGTCGCCAAATTCCGAGAGCCACAACTTTTTTATAGTTCCGTCGATTAAGTGGTATGAGGGCTTATTATTTGCGGCATAAGCTGTAGTTTTTAATAATACCATTTTGGTGTACATGTGACGGCTTGATCACTTTTTATTTCATTTTTTATGGGAGATGAGGTGACCAAAAATTGACATTCTGGCGTTTACAATTTTTTTTTTTTAAGGCGTTCACCGTGCGGGTTATATAATGATATATTGTAATAGTTCAGACTTTTGCGGAAGCAGCGATACCAATTATGTTTATTTATTATTTTTTTTACTATGCTCTAGGAGGAAAATGTGAAAAGGGGGGTTTTTGAACTTTACATTTTTTATTTATTTTTTTTACACCAAAAAAACCTTTATTCAACTCATTTTTACTTTTTTATTAGTCCCTCTAGGGGACGTCAACCAGCGATCGTTAGATCGCTTGTACGATATACTGCAATACTAATGTATTGCAGTATATCGTGATTCTGACCGGCACCTATTAAGCTCTGCCGGAGGCAAGGCTTAATAGGTGTACAAAGATGGCAGACCTGGGGGCGTTCATTAAGCCCCCAGGTAGCCATAGCAACCATCGCCCCCCCGCAATTGCGTTGCGAGGGGGCGCAATGAGCTGTTAGAAGGGGTCGCCCCCTCTTTCTAATGATTTAAATGCTGCCAGTATTGACCGCAGCATTTAACGAGTTAAACTAGCGGGATCGCGCTCGAGCACGATGCCGCTAGTTACTCTGAAGTGTCGGCTGTAACATACAGCCGACACCGTCATCATATGGAGCGAGCTCACTGCGTGAGCCCGCTCCATACTTCACCTACCCGACTTTGGCGTATGGATACGTCAAATGTCAGGAAGGGGTTAAGCAGGCCACAGGTTTCAAGCAATATGGGAAAGTAAAAGGATCTCTCTGCTGCCGAAAAGCGTGAAATAGTGCAATACCTTGGACAAGGTATGAAAACATTGGATATTTCAAGAAATCTTAAGCATGATCATCGTACTGTGAAAAGATTTGTGGCTGATTCAGAGCACAGACGGGTTCGTTCGTATAAACGCATAATGAGGAAGGTTTCTTCCAGACAAATTAATAGGATTAGGAGAGCAGCTGCTAAAATGCCATTGCAAAGCAGCAAACAGGTATTTGAAGCCGCTGGTGCCTCTGGAGTGTCCCGTGAACCTCAAGGTGTAGGATCCTCCAGAGGTTTGCAAGTGTGCATAAAGCTATTATTCGGCCACCCCTAAACAATGCTCACAAGCAGAAACGGTTGCAGTGGGCTCAGAAATACATGAAGACTAATTTTCAAACCGTGTTGTTTACTGATGAGTGCCGTGCAACCCTGCATGGTCAAGATGGATGGAGTAGTGGATGCTTGGTTAATGGCCACCATGTCCCAACAAGGCTGCGACGTCAGCAAGGAGGTCGTGGAGTCATGTTTTTGGCTGGAATCATGGGGAGAGAGCTGGTAGGCCCCTTTAGGGTCCCTGACGGTGTGAAAATGACCTCTGTAAAGTACGTAGAGTTTATGACTGACCACTTTCTTCCGTGGTACAAAAAGAAGAAACCTGCCTTCCGTAGCAAAATTATCTTCATGCATGACAATGCACCATCTCATGTTGCAAAGAATACCTCTGTGTCATTGGTTGCTATGGGCATAAAAGGAGAGAAACTCATGGTGTGGCCCCCACGGTCCCCTGACCTCAACCCTATTGAGAACCTTTGGAGCATCCTCAAGCAAAATATCTATGACGGTGGGAGGCAGTTCACATCAAAACAGAAGCTCTGTGAGGCTATTCTGACGTCCTGCAAAGATATTCAAGCAGAAACTGTCCAAATACTCACAAATCCAATGGATGCAAGAATTGTGAAGGTGATATCAAAAAAGGGGTCCTATGTTAACATGTAACTTGTCCTGTTAAGTTTTTTTTGATTGAAAGAGCTTTTGATTTCTCTAAATATGACCTCCTGATGCTGCAAATTCAACAAATTACCATTTTAGTTTTCTTTACAACCTTTAAAATGTTTTTATCTCTGTTGTGCATAATAATTTGAAACAGCGCATTTTGAGTTTTTTACTTCTAAAAAAAAATCTGTTATCATTAGGAGATTTGTTCAATAAAATTTGCATTATACTCCAACGGTTGATGGCTTGAAGATTATACGTCATTTGCATAGACTATTTAGGAAAATCTGTGAAAAATAACATTTGTATAATAATTTGGAACGCGGTGTACAGATGTAGCTATCTTTAACTTGATTCTGATAACTTGCTGCAGCGTGATATCACACAACAAAAGCCATTAAAAAGTCATTGAAAAAAATCAAGATAAGAGATCTAGCCATTGTTTGTGTATTTAATGAGTTAAAAGTCAAGGTAAAGATGGCTACATCTGTATATACAGCGCACGTCGAGTGGGGAAATATGGAGCGGGCTCACGGGCTGAGCCCGCTCCATAGAACTAGCGTGTTGGCTGTGTGTTACAGCATGCACTTCAGGGTAACGAACGGGATCTTTCTCGATCACCATCCTGCTAGTTTAACCTGTTAAATGCCGCAGTCAATAGCGACCGCGGCATTTAAATGACTAAAAATAGGGGGGCGGCACCCTGTAACATTCCAATGACCCACCCGCGATGCGATCGCGGGGTGCTGTTGGTTGACATGGCAGCCTAGGGGCCTGATGAATGCCACCAGGTCTGCCATCTTTGTACTCCTATAAAGCCTTGCCTCCGACAGAGCTTCATAGGAGATAGATAAAGTATAGTTTCGAATTTTTGCGTTCACATAACTCAAAGTAGAAAATATCGCCTGGACGCTTAAAAAATATTATAATTTGATAAAATCTTTAAAATGGGTTAATCAAGCCAATAATTCCCATAGATACCAGGCTAACCAGGTAGGTAAGACTAGATAAGGGTGCCAATATACTTGGATTAAATTATTTTGGAGCTACTACAAATATCTAGTTTGAACATATAAATTCTGTCCCTACCTGGACTAGATAGCAAAGTGTGCATTCACACCGAGTAAAGATCTGATACCTAGCAGCAGAGTGTGTATGAACACTCAGTAGCAGAAACGCAACACCTGCGACACAGTGTGCATTCACACTGGAATCAGTCACAGCACCTAAGGGTAAGGCCACACGGAGCAGCTCTGACATGGTTGCAACACGGCTAACAACTGCGCCGGCCCCATGTTCAGTGCGACTGTCAAATAGCATGTCAGTGGCCGCATGTTAAAGTGGGTAAACCATCCCTTTATCTGCAAAATCGTGCGGCCATGAATTAATACACCCTTGATGGCCAAACTATTTTGCAAATTACAACTTACCCCATATTCATTCTCTATGGCAGCGCCAGAAAAAACTGAACACTGCACTCGGCTATCTCCGGCGCTCCCATAGAGAATTGATGGATTGGCAGTGCGCATGCGCATGTAACCGGAATACCTCTTAACGAGGTATTTGTCAGCAGCTCCTACACAGTGCCAGCGCGGTTGTTGGCCGCATTGCGACCGTGTCAGGGCCGCTCCGTGTGCATTCACACTACATAAATATAATATACTAAGTGTGCATTCACACTAAATAGATATGGTATACTAAGTGTGCATTCACACTAGATAAATATAATATACTAAGTGTGCATTCACACTAAATAGATATGGTATACTAAGTGTGCATTCACACTAGTCAGCAATATCTACAACACAGTACTTTGTCGCTGAGATGAGCATCAGCACATGCAGGTAGTGTGCATTCACACTCCTCAATTCAGCGTAACACCTGTATTGATAGTTTGCATTCACACCAGATAAATATTGTCCACCTAATAACAAGAGTGTGCATTCACACTAATCAAAGATTGAACTCCTAACGCGTTTCCACGTCCTTGTTTATATAGAACGTTTCTTCAGAGGCATATATATATTGAGACAGGGCAGATTAGCACATCAGTTTTTTGTGCAGTATTATCTTTCTGCCCTGTATGTGCTAGAGCTTTTCTCCTAACAGCACGGTTCTGGTGTCTGACCGCAGCGATGCAACATAACGCCAGCTATTTAAGCTTTTAGCCCTGCCCTTTGGGAGGCTGGACCATTACCTCAAACACTCAATTAGAGTGCGCCACGTCATCCGACACCCCGCCAATTCAAGAGCTCATCCAGATCACTCCTCCCTGGGCATTTAAACGACACTTAGCGTCATGTAACTATGGGAATCACCAAGCGGCTGTAATTCTAAATAATGGCGTATATAGGAGAAGCAAATTGAACTAATATCGATGAGAGGTCATAAAGAGACAATTGATTTTTGATAAAGAAAACAACCTATTGGCTCATACAGTATGTAGTTTTGCTTTCTTTATCAAAAATCAATTGTCTCTTTATGACCTCTCATCGATATTAGTTCAATTTGCTTCTCCTATATACGCCATTATTTAAAATTACAGCCGCTTGGTGATTCTCATAGTTACATGACGCTAGGTGTTTTTAAATTAACATAACTGGTATTGACGCATCCGTAGAAATCTGAACTATTACAATATATCATTATTTAGTCCGCATGGTGTACGCCGTAAAAAAATGAAAAATGCCAGAATCACTGTTTTCTTGGTCAATTCACCTCCCACAAAAAATTTTAATAATAAGTGACCAGAAAGTCTCATGTATCCCAAAATATATGATGTGATATGTAAACCGTATCATACTTCTTTACGTTTGAAACAAAAAAAAATATTGATGCATAAAAGTTGTTTTAAATCAACTAAAACATTGATTACAAAAAAACAAACAAATTGGCTTCAAAGGTGTACATAGCCTTTAAATATACAGCAGTTATAAGGATTTTCGAGTTTTATGTAAATTAAACTTATTTATTGTATATGCCACTTTATAATATACTTTGTTTTTAATTCTTCACCATTTTCAAAATGCCTGCTTGCTGTCAGTAAATCCTTGTTTACACACTGACGCTGCATGCCTCTTCTGATTCTATTCAGCTGACACAGTTACATTGCTCATAAACCAGAGTCACTCTTGTAAGGAGCTATTTTTCCCTATGTCCGTTGGACATTTCCAGGAAAGATTTCCAGCCTTTGGCTTTATATAAGATTGTTTCCATTTACTGACAGCAAGCATAACTGTTATAAATGGGGAGGAATTTAAATACTAATTATGATATAAAGAACTTTTTTATTATAAAATTAAGCTTTATTTCCATAAAACTGGACAACTTGTAAACCAATCCTCATCCTGGGTATTTTTTGTATACGTTAACTCCTTTACTTAACGCTTGCAGTCCCTTACACTTTCCCTAAACGGTTCGTTGTCTACAAGACTGCCAGGATATATTAACAACCTTACCTGCCCAGGAACTTACACCATTACTTAACTTATAATAAAACTCAGACACCTTCTTTGTGGAAATGTGGAAGTAGACACAGCTTTAATGATTATAACACAAATTGGCATGAAAACATCCTTAGCTCCTTTCTCCTCTTAATCCTGTAATGCTGATAAACGCTGTTATCCAACAGGCATGTAGGGTTCTAAATCCGCCTTCATAGCCGTACATTTCCGCCAAGGAGGGGAACTGAGAAACCTACTCACTCCCCCGACCACCCCCACTAAGCAACGCCTGTCTCCGCTCGGCACCATCCAACAGGTCCAAGAGGTAGATATCGAGCCCTATATCATTCAAATGCACTCCATCCGGCGCAAGCAAATCTGCGTTATCCCTTTCTAAGGACTGATGCCGCAATCCCACTCCACCTATGGAGTGAACATAATGCGACACCCGCACATTAAGTAACCTGCGCACTCTGTCCAAAGCCGCCATGTCCCTGGCACCCCGCCAAACTGTACGTGCCACAATTTCGGACCACACCAACACACAGCGTGCAAAAAGTTGCTGAAAGCGCGCCAGATCAGTGCATATCAATGACATCAATTCGTCCATTTTTACTTGACCAATGTCATTCCCCCCCGCGTGGACAATAAGGACAACAGGTCCATCCATGTGCTTGCTAACCGCCGCTATTTCTGGCAGCAACTGCACCCACCGTAGTCCCCGGACACCTTTCCAGTGGACATCGGCCTGGGAAAGGCCTAAATTTGGGCCAAGAGGCCTCCGTACAGCACGGACAGCCGCCCAATGCACGTAGGAGTGCCCCATGATCCATATCTGGGGGCGGCGAGACCCTGATGAGAAAGAAAATCGAGAAACTTAATAATATGAAAGATGGGAAAGAGGGAATGAAACAAGCGGCAACAGGAAATAAGTTAAATAAAGTAGGGGGGAAGGAAGGAAGGGCTAGAGATTGGAAGGGGGGGAGACGGAGAAGGAAATACAAGAAACATCAAAGAAAAAACACAAACTACAAACCAAATCCGACCTAATGTAAGACATAACTATTAGAGCTCCATCTACTCAAGCGAATAATAGCGCCCGAGTCCAAACCCAAAGCGTCCGCTTCAGTAGCAGCGCCAATCCGGAAAGAATGAGTACCAAATTCGCTACGCGGCAGCCCCAGTTGTCTCAAACTAGCCTTAAAGACTGCTTCAAATTGGAAACGCGACAAAGGAGAACAGTTTTTGTGTATTAAAAATTGTAATCCAACCACCCGAACCGACACAAATTTTTTAACCAATGCCACAGGGCAATACAGACTTCAACCCTCCCTACAGACAACCAGGAACCCCTCCCAATTCGGCCGGTCTTAGACTGCTCAACACAAACCCGAAGGGAATCGCCCAACACCCCCACATCAGGCATGGAGAGTCCGCCCCGTTTCTTGAAACTGTGCGGAACTAATTCACCCACTCGTAACGCTGCAAAGAAAGCCAATGAAAAAGCTGCGCCAAACAAAGAACATTCATACGCATCCCGACAAACAAAGTGGACAAAATCTGGCCCAACAGCGCCAACGACACTAGCCGTCTCGTATCGCGAGAAACCACCTCCATTTTCCTACTCTTAAGCGTCTGTCGTATTACAAACTCTTTAGTTACATCCCTGACTCCCCACAATTTTAACATAAAGGCCACCCCTGCTAAATGTTTACCGTGGCCGCACTACAACCATCCTTCCACAGCCTGACCAAAAAAATCGAGAGTGAAATCAAGGTGACAACGATCTTGTGACAGAAAATTACCCCCCCCCGCAGATTCCAACCACCGATCCCATGCTCTGCAATGACTGCTCCAAGTCGCCAGTACTACAGAACCCTTCAACAGAATCAAAAGTTCTCCTCTACCAGGGCCCACAAGTGAAGAGGGGGAAACTCTCCTTCTGCCAAAGCTGCTGGGTGCAATTCCCGGAAAAAGGACATCTGCGAACGGGACAAAGCATCGGCCATCAGATTACAAACCCCCGGGACATGTTTCGCACGAAACCATATGTTCAGCTGTAAACACTACAAAATCAAGTAACGTATCAATGCTAGCACAGGTAAGGAACTGGACGACAAGTCATTCACCGCATGCACAACAGCCATATTATCAGTCCAAAATATAATCTGCTTATCCACCATCCTATGTCCCCGCAAATCTATAGCAACTATGATTGGAAAAAGTTCTAGCAACGTCAAATTACGTACTTACCCCTAATCACTCCAATGAGAAGGCCAAGGGGACCTACACCAACTCTGGCCTAAGATTGCCCCAAACCCATCGCTCCCAGCTGCATCCGTGAACAGTTGCAAATCCACGCTTGACACTTCGGGTTCCTGACAAACCGCCCGCCCATTGAACGAATTAAAAAAGGACTGCCACACAAACAAATCCTTCTTCATGCTGGATGTTACCCTGATAAAATGATCCAGTCTCTGAATTCCCCTAGTCGCCAAGAACAAACACTGAGTAAAAACACGCCCCATGGGAATGATGCGACAAGCAAAAACGAATAAACCCAACAATGACTGTAGCTGCTTCAACATCACTTTTTTAGACTCCATTACCTGGTCGATTTGGGACACCAAACTCGCCAACTTATCATCGGGCAACCGAAAAATCATCTTTACGGTATAGATTTCAATACCCAAAAAGGACAAAACAGTCACAGGGCCTTCCGTCTTTTCTTCCGAAATAGGTACTCCAAAATGAGCCATCATCTGGCAAAAAACCCGCAACAACGCACTGCACAAACCAGAACGCTTAGGGCCTAAAAAAAGGAAATCATCCAAAATGATATAATGAATGACCGAAGAAAACCCAGATTCAAAACGTACTACCCATTCTAAAAAGGAACCAAACATTTCAAAATAGCTGCAAGATATAGAACATCCCATGGGAAGGCACATTTCGACATAAAAGGAACCGTCTAAACAACAACCTAGCAAACACTCTGGATGAACCGGAAACAAATGGAAAGCCGCTTCGATATCACCCTGCCCTGCTGACTGCACTAACCGAACCGCTACATCAAAAGAAGTGTACGAAACCGCTGCATCCTCCCTGGAGATCCCGTCGTTGACCGATCCCCCACGGGGAAAGGAAAGGTGGAGAATAAGCCTAAACTTCCCCCCGCTCTTTTTTAGGAACCAGGCCAAGGGGGGAGACCCCCAGATTAGGCTCGCTGAATGGAAAGGGGCGAGACTGTCTACTACCTTGCGCTACAATCAGTTGCAACCAATCATCAGTTGCCTTTGATGCCCAACCAATATCAGGCGTCAAAGCCAAACGGTAACAAAATTCTTCGTCATAGGGCCACCAGACTGCACCACTGTGTAACCTGTGGGCACTGAAAAATGTGTCAAAATACACAAACAATTCCACCCCCTTTTCAGGGTAATGCTGGCAGATAACATGGGCCAGGGTAGAATAACCCTGCATCCAGTTGCGAAACCCTAACCTTCTTGTCCGAACCTCTCTCAAATACGCACTCCTTATCGACCGTCACCTGATCAACGGAAACCAAAGACCAAATATCCACAAATTCATTGTTTCAAATTTTTTCTTTGGTCTCCGCTGACAAATAAGTCCCGAGAGGAGCGACCCCACAGAACAAAGCATCCCTAAACGTCAAACTCGATAAATTAGCCTCTCTCTCAGATGGGGGCTTCGTGGAACATTTTCACTTAAGCCAGCCACCATGGCTTTCAACACAGAAACCAAATAATTTCCAGATAATACAGTTATGTTAAGCCATGCATCACCGCATGACGACTCACCATTCCCAGAGGTCCCGCAGGACTCCAGAGGGTAATTTGTCCACTTGCAAGGACAGTGGAGCCACGGCCTGAACCTCACCAACCAATCCGGCAGGAGGAACAACCTGGGACGGCTGGACACGCTCAGCAGACAAACCTCCTGATGTCCGCAAAGATTTCCTCGATGAACAACGCGGCAAATCGAAGGAGGAGGATGAAGAAGAGGAGGAGGGTACATCTCTGGAAGATGACGAAGACCACCGATCATGCTCCCTTTCTCTACAGGACCTGTGACTTCTGCGATGGTCATGGTGACGATGTTTCCCAGAATGACTTTCCTCCCTCGCCTGGAACGCTCTCTCACCGGACCTGTGGAAGAAAAATCAAACAAGACAGGAGAAGGGCAAACAGCACAAATACTCTCCCTGGCACTACCATTCATAGAACCGGCCCTACTCTGCGTCAACCCCTGTGGGAAGGAGCCTATAGGACCTGCATGCAAGGGATACAAAGTGCTTGCTGCAGCGGAAGCCCCAGTGACAGGGCCAGGCAGGAGGAACAACCTGGGACGGCTGGACACGCTCAGCAGACAAACCTCCTGATGTCCGCAAAGATTTCCTCGATGAACAACGCGGCAAATCGAATGAGGAGGATGAAGAAGAGGAGGAGGGTACATCTCTGGAAGATGACGAAGACCACCGATCATGCTCCCTTTCTCTACAGGACCTGTGACTTCTGCGATGGTCATGGTGACGATGTTTCCCAGAACGACTTTCCTCCCTCGTCTGGAACGCTCTCTCACCGGACCTGTGGAAGAAAAATCAAACAAGACAGGAGAAGGGCAAACAGCACAAATACTCTCCCTGGCACTACCATCCATAGAACCGGCCCTACTCTGCGTCAACCCCTGTGGGAAGGAGCCTATAGGACCTGCATGCAAGGGATACAAAGTGCTTGCTGCAGCGGAAGCCCCAGTGACAGGGCCAGGCTGTACACTACTCACCGCATGCTTCCCTGTCTCTGGACCCTTCTTCTTCTTATGCGAGCCGCCATCTTGCTTCCTGGCAGCCCGACGCTGAACCGGAAGTCCCGTCTCTGCCCTCTCTCCAACCACTTCCGGTTGAGCAGAGGACATAGCAGTGAGAGATGTCGTAATCGCCGGCTGCTCTCGCGATCATGAAGCAAGGCCCAGCTCCTGCACGCAAGCCTCGTGATAGGCGACCATGGCGGACCAATCCCCTGGACCTACAACACTCACCCCATGTACAGGTACGCCACACACCGCATCCCATTCCGCAGCTGCCGGCTGAAGGGGGTTGTAATGAGCAGATGCCGGTTTAACAGCAGTCCTCCTAGCACTGTGGGGAGGGATGCCAGCATGACACAGGGGAGGGGGGGAGGCCGGTACTACATCCGCCGACGAAGCGCCGGATGAAACAGGCTTAGGGCCTGCGCTGATCCCATCACGTGGCGGCGCAGCACCCACTGCAATACCATGGGCATGGGCAGGGCTAGGGCTCAAACAGGGCGGGGGGGGCAGATTACGCGCTGTGGCCTACCTCGGGTAGCCGCTGCAGGCAGCTCCACGACCGGATCTATCTCTTCCCTTCTTCCACTTGCCAACAGGAATTTCAGCCAGGCAGTCCCTTCTGAGGCCACCCGCTGTGCCACCTGGCGCAAGAGATCATCAGCCATCTGATAAGAGGACGTCCACCGATGAAAGAAGAAAATTGAGGCTCAAGATCTTCCAGCTCCAACTGAAGGATGTTCCTCACGCTGTAGCTGAAGGTAAGAGGACATGCTGCCCAAGACCCCACACTTATATTACCTTTACCACGCCCCTCTTCCCACTTGTAAACTAATCCTCATCCTGGGCATTTTTTGTATACCTTAACTCCTTTACTTAACCCTTGCAGTCCCTGACACTTTCCCTAAACAGTGCAGTGTCTACAAGAAATGTGAGTAACTAGTTCAGACGCAGACAAAAATTTCAGATTTCAGATTTCAAATTCGCAGCAAATATTCAAAGAATCTGCAGCAAAATTAGCATATTTGAGGGTTCATCCAGACATGGCGGATTTTGCAGCGGACTTGCTGTAAATTTTAGCTTTGCAATGGAAAAGCTGAAGTCCGCAATGAAAATTTACAGCTTCTCCACAACAGACTGTGCATACTGCGGAATGTAAATTCTGCACTGCAACCTGTATTCCACACAGTTTTTTTTCCACCATGTCTGCACTAAGTAAACAAAAAAAAACAAAACGATAGAAACCAAAGAAAAAAAATGTCTGCTGTGGATTTTCCTGCGGCCTGTCTGCAGTGGAATTCTACAGCAAAGTCGCCACGTCTGAACGTGCCCTTACATTGCACACTGTCAAAATGATTGGTAATGAGTGTAAAGCCTAAAATAATAATTAAATATTAATTTATCTTTAAGATACATTACAAAAAAACCAATAACTGTGTTGTGATATATACTAACACTCTGGAGTAAACAAATGGAGAAAAAAGATAATCTTATATATACCATTATTTTAGAGTTTTCATGCATCTTCTGTCATTCTGTAGCTATGAAAACGAAATTGTAATGATTATCACTTCTATTTACGTAACTATCAGAGTGGTGTTAGAGTGAAAAATTAGTTCTGCCTACAATCCATTCGTTTTAGTGTCATTTCTACAAGGGAATTTCTTGTTTTGGCGATGCTTCATTGAAAAGCTATTCTGGTCGGTGCCAGGAAACCATATTTTGAATCATTATTTGGCCAGTAGTTTGGTCTGTTCTATTGCATTATATGGATGGTAAAGCAATCAATAGGAAATCTCCCTCTAGAGATAAGAAAAACAAAGTTCTCAGCGTTCTCGGTGTAGTGAAATGTATACCTATGTATTTACTAAATTTCCACAGAAAAGTCCCCTTTGTCTTTAATGAGGAGCTGTTTAACCTGTTAAGCCAACAATACGTAACTGTATGTCATGGATTGGCTTAAATTAAGCCACCATGGTGGTTGCACAGGTCATGGTGATCGCATAGGCACGGAAGCCAGCTTTGACTGACAGCCGGACTCTCACTGCAACAGTAGTCGAGATCAGACATAACTCCAATCCCAGCCATTTAACTCCTTAAATGCCATGGTGAAATATGTACCCTTATATCAAAAATTATATATTCATAGGAAATGCCCATACAAATTTGAAAAAATTTGGTCCAGATGGCTGAATACACCTGAAACTGTGGCATCAATCTCCTCTCGGTAGGGGTTTGGGTTTGGGTTTGGGGAGGGTCAAGAAGCACATTTGATTTGCTGAAGTGTGAATGTGCTGTGCAGTATAAAGGAAGGGAGGAAACCTCCAGCTCACCGGTTCTGCGTCTCCTGAGATGTTGCTCGGATCCCCGCGACGGCCCGCGGTGTATGTTACAAGAAAAGGAAAAGATGGTCCAGCGCTGATAGTAGTTTTAAAAGGGAAGGACAATTCCCATGTTTATTGGAGAAATTATTAAAATTGGACAGGAGACGCACGGCCTTTGCCAGGATTAAGAACGCAGTGTGCGTTCGAAACGCGTAGGCTCGGGTATATTCCCTGCTTACTCCTGCCTTGAGACTGCGTCTCCCGTCCAATTTTAAAAATTTCTCCAATAAACATGGGAATTGTCCTTCCCTTTTAAAACTACTATCAGCGCTGGATCATCTTTTCCTTTTCTTGTGAATGTGCTGTGTTTGGGTGCTTGGGTGTGAGATTGTTAGTTTGAGGTGTGAGTGAGTGGTGCGGTACAGGACCTATGGTTGGTTGTGTTTTTCAACCTGTCACGTTTGTGAGTTCTTCCTTTGTTCAGACAAAAAAACCTATTAGGCTGGATTCACACGAGCACATTACGTCGGTAAAGGACGGAACGTATTTCGGCCGCATGTCCCGGACCGAACACACTGCAGGGAGCTGGGCTCCTAGCATCATAGTTATGTTCGACGTTACGAGTCCGTGCCTCGCTGTGGGACAACTGTCCCATACTGTAATCATGTTTTCAGTACGGGACAGTAGTTCCATGGAGAGGCAGGGACTCCTAGCATCGTACATAACTATGATGCTAGGAGCCCGGCTCCCTGCAGTGTGTTCGGTCCGGGACTTTCGGCCGAAATACGTTCCGTCCGTTACGGACGTAATGTGCGCGTGTGAATCCAGCCTTATACTGTTCTGTATCACTTGGAGAATGGGGAAAGTATCATTCAACCAACCAGTGCAATTGTATACATTCCGAATGTACTGTTTAATTCTTGTATTGTTGGATAAGCAGAGTATAACAATATAACAAAGCATAATAAAGAAAAAAAAAGTGCACAGTTAGAAAAAAAAAATTCTATACAAAATGGTATTTTTGTAAAAGCGTAAAAAAACAACAACATATATATATAGTGAGATTGTAACAACCCAAACAATATAATTAACACGTTATTTATAGCACAAGGTTAACGTCATACAAAAAACAACAGCAGAATTGCTTTTTTTTTCCATCCCCCCTCCAAAAAAAAAAAAAAGTTAATCAATGAGACCCATATACCCCACAATGGTACCAATAAAAACGACATCTCTCCTGCATAAAACAAGCCCAGATATGGCTACATTGATAGAAAAATAAAGTTATGGCTCTTAGAATGCGGCGATTCAAAAACTAATAATTTAAAAGAAAGTTTTTATTGTGCAAAAGTAGTAAAAAATAAAAAAATATACATATTTTGTATCGCCGTGATCGTACCAACCCATAGAATACAGGTCTCATGATAGTTATACCTCATGGTAAATGGCGTAAATTTAAAATGAAAAAACAATGCCAGAAATTCAGGGTTTTTTTCATTCTTCCTCATACAGAGCTAATAAAAGTTAATGAATAAGTAACTTGTACACCAAAAAATACAACTTATCCCACAAAAAAACAAGCCCTCAAAACGACTATGTCGACGAAAAAATTTAAAAGTTATGGCTCTCTGAGTATGGCGAGGAAAAAATGAAAGCAATCCTGTAAGCCTTAACATAAAATTTGGCTCTTAAGATGTTAGGAAACCTCAAGAAATAGAATATTTTTTTGTACTAATGGCTATGTCCACCTCTGCAACCAAATTTTATTTTAATACTCATTTGTATCTAAAATAAAATAAAAATATGACCAACTTTGCAATTAATTATATATAAACATATCCTATCATTTTGTGTCCTGTGCAGATCAATGTGTCCCCATGTAACAGACTACAAACAAACCCTTGCACACGACTGAGCTCGGGCCGTGAAAAAATTCAGTGTGTCGGGGGATTTCTTGGTCCAACTACGGTACAGGTGAACGGGACTCCTGGCTTCATAGACATTTATGACGCTAGGAGCCCCTGACTCCCCACAGACTCGTTTTGTGAGGCGTCAATTACGGGCGTAATTTGGAGCTGTTCTTCATTGGATTCAATGAAAAACTGCTCAAATTACGCCCCAAGAAGTGTCCTGCACTTCTTTGCCGAGGCAGTTATTTTACGCGTTGTCTTTTGACAGCGACGCGTAAAATTAAAGGTCGTCGGCACAGTACATCAGCAGACTCATTGAAAGCAATGGGCAGATGTTTGCCAACGTATTGAAGCCTTCTTTTCAGACGTAATTCGAGGCGTAAAATGCCTCGTTTACGCCTGAAAATAGGTCATGTGAACCCAGCCTAAGTGTCGATTAACGACACATACAGAGATGGAATACGGCACATACATCCCCATAGAGAATGCGAACGGGAGACGTTCCATTCACAGAAGCGTACGGCGTCTGTGTGAGAACAGCGCATGCGCCGCTCCCACACAGACCAAAACGAAGCTCGATCGTACAGCGAAATCCGGCGCCATTTTCATGTGGACCGGAAGCCACTGCCGGACAGTAAGATGACGACTTCCGGCCATATGTTCAACAAAGCGGAGGCGCAAGAAGCGTAGACCAGCGGAGGCGGCAGGAGTAGGTAATTTATGTTCGTGTATGTGATGTGTGTATTATGTTCGTGTATGTGATGTGTGTATTATGTTCGTGTATGTTCGTGTGATACTGTCTGCTGAGCCCTGTATCTAATATTTCTACACTGTGCAGTCGCTCAGAAAATGGTGGCACACAGTGTAGGAGGTTTGAAGACCTTCAAACCCCTCCTTCTCCTGGCACTAGCCAGAAGAAAGGAGGGGGGATTGTGTGAGGACACTAGAGGAGAGTGTGTCCACCCCAAATTTGCAGCGTAAATCAATGAGGTTGCTTTACCACAGTGACCATGCTGCAATTTTGGGAACTGCTCACTCTAGTGACCAGCACATGTAAATGTTATAAATTAGAATCTAATTTATAATATTTCCTGACTTGTGAAAAAATTAAAAAAATTAAAACAATGTGTAATCACTCAAATACTAATTGTTTAACTGAAAAAAAAAATATTATTCTAGCGACACATTCCCTTTAAGCAGTACAATAAAGCAGTCATTAAATCTAGTCGCCTCTGTTGACCCTTTCCCAGTGTACACTGCAAAGCTGACACGTGAGCTGCAGAAAACAGGAAATGTCATCTTATTGGGGAAGATTTTTAACAACTAGCACAAAGAAATAGTTGACTTTAGCAACCAATCATATTGCTTGTTCCAGTTTAAAAAGAGCCTCTAAAAAAAATAATGGAATCTGATTGGTTACTATAGGAAACTACTCCACTCTTCCTTTGTATTAGTTTTGATAAATCTCAGCCCATTGTGTTTGCTGTAGTGGTCAGAGTAAAAACTGGTATATGAATAGTCACATTGAGAAAAAAAAACAAAAAACCTATTAAGATACATAGTGATAAATAGTTCATATTGTAGCTCTCTTTATAAACTGGAATGTTTTTCAAGCATTGGTACTATTTACACTGCTTAGAGGAATCACACGTGTGGAGAGAGCTATTTGGAAAATGTACTGTGCATAAATCTTTTTTGATTTATATAATTCTTAGCAAACAGATATCAAAGCACTTGGATTAAATTGACGTTATGCAGACTCGGATGCGAGAGGAAAGATAAAATAACACTTTTAAAGATGCTGTAGCAAAGAATCTGCAATATGTAACAAAAGAATAAGTCCTTGACTTTCCAGTTATATTACTGTTCCTAACCCGCGCACTTGTTTATAGGAATTTATTGTGTTGTAAATCAGCTATTGCATAGGAAACTTTGAAGGATGAAAATATAAAAGTCATCATTTTGATAAAATTGGCCTTCAGCACCGCAGAAGTTGATAATAGCGCCATCTCATTCTGTTTTTTATTGGATTGTTATTGATTTTCTCTCTTCCATAAGCTCTAAACCTTATGTATAAACAGAACCAAACAAATACACTGAACTTCATCACTTACCTTAATAACAAGAACAATTCTTAGACTTTCTTGGTAGTTTTCCCCAACACCAATTCATGACTTGTCACCGATTAGTTTTATTTTTGGTGCTGTATTGCAATTACCGGAAACACTGATCTCTATTTGGCTCTTGCGGACCCGTGTTGCTATTATAAGTCATGTTGAATTCAGTGTGCCACAGCGTGAATTATATAACAGAATTTATCCATTATATTTAGACAAAATATTATGTTTCTTATCCTTTACTAACATATTGTACAATACAGAAATTGTAGGTCTGTGATGCCAAGCACCATTTAGGCTTCGTTCACATTTGCGTTCTGATATTCCATTGCTCTGCTCCCTCAGAGGAGCAGAACAAGGGAATAACGGAACCAACGGTTCCATTGCACAATGGACACCACCGGCGGCTGATGGAACCCATTGACTTTAATAGGTTCCGTTAGCTTTGCGTCAGGGTGTCGGTGATTTTACCGGACACAATTGCACTATTGTCTCTGGTAATCCCTGCCGGATCTGCGACGGAGGCTCCAATGCAGGTGTGAATGAAGCCTTACCCTCCTTTTTACATTACCATATCAGCTATGAGCTGAGTCATGTCTGACATTCTAGATACTGGATAGCAGAAAATGGGCACTAGGTCAGCTTGTACTTGTAATCGGCCGCATTGGATGCAATGATTTACCTTTTAAAATAAACTTTTTGGTCTTTCAGTATGTTGTTGCTCTGTTTGTGTTGTATTGGATGTAATGTGTCAAACTAGGTCACAAGACATCTAATGCCCCTGCCCAAGTACAAGCTGATCCAGTGCCCATTTACCCACAGTCTGTTCTTCTACTTCTATTCATTGGTATTTCTATCCATTCCAATACTCCAGGGATTGAGACCATGAGAGAAGCTTCTTATCTATGCTGAGTAATAGAGGGTGTCAGATAATAAAATAAATAACACAACTAACAGCAAAGAATAGGCTAGGCGGCTTGGAAAAATGTATAATTTACTCCCTTATTAACCATGTTTCTGTAAAAATAAATTTAGACAACATCACTGAAAATAAATGATTTACTTTTTTCTCCAGTAGGAAGCAATGTATACGGTACAAGTACACAGTGACCCTCATGAAAACAATAGTTAATAATATATAAATCGAAAATAATAGTTACTAAGTTAAAACAATATATTATTTATAAAATATTGTACTTCCTACTATAAATTAAAAGAATATCCGAAATAACCGAGGTGTTCCATGACCTTCTAGAAAAACTAGGCCACAGGCCAAATTCATTTATCCAGGTCAGGGAACAATGGGGTTAGTTCTAATATTCTTTGTAAATTATAGTAGATTAGTTCATTATTCCTTATAATACACACCTTAGCTGCTACAGAACCTCTTTTTATAGAGAAAATAAATCTTCCCCTTTCATTAATTCATTGAAGGAAACACCATTATCCTTTTCATAAGGAAGGTTTGCAGCAGCTGTTTTTTATGTTCCACAGAAGCTGGGGCATAGTACTCTAGAATGCAACCTGCAGCTACTGTAGAAACTTTTCTTAAAGGAGCATTCCCACAAAATGTTATATTTTCACGCCAATTAGAGAGGCACATTATGTAAATTGTGGTGAAAGTAATTTTCTTATCGATGGCTGTATTTGTGAGTTATCCACTCCTTTCTGGTCGTCAGCTGTGTCATGTGACCAGGACCATAGGACTCTACAATGGACACATCGTCTCATGTGTGGACAGGAAGTCAGTTTCTCTATTCATTCCTATCACAGCCTCGATGTGAGTGTCATAGGAATGAATGGAGAAACTGACTTCCTGTCCACACATGAGATGCTGTGGCAGTTGGAGAGTCCTATGGTTCTGGTCACATGACACAGCTGAGGGCCAGAAGGGAGCGGATAACTCACAAATACAGCCACCGGTAAGAAAACTACCTTTGCCACAATTTACATAATTTGCCTTTCCAACAGGCCAGAGAATAAAAAAAATGTGTGGCGGTGCTTCTTTAAGACAAAGCACTATATGTCAGTCAATTAATGGTTGGCACATGAGAAAGTTCCTGAAAAAAATTATCTGTGATAGATTACATTTGCAGGAAGAGATAATTTGCAGACATGTCAATGGAAAAATGTAATTGACGTATAGTATAGTATTACCATTTTGAGTTTTTATGTGAATATTACATTTGTCTGTTTATGTGTATTCATATACATACATATATACAGTACGACTCTCCTGTGTAGCTGTCCCATTTTCCAGACACTTACGTTTAATAGTTGTAATATATCTATATAAACACATTCGCCCATATTTTTTTATAATTTCATGGTTCAGCAAGAGGATTGTCGTAAAAAGATGAACATCAATCTATTGGCTCAATTTCTATTTATTTCACACTAAACATGTTACTTTATAACTTGGCACTAAGAATAATGTTTTGGGCTTTAAAAATCATGTACTTGGATTTGACTTAAATGCTTACAATTTTCTGCATAGCAACTGCTATACTACGTTAAAAAAAAAAGAGATTTGTGGATTTTATTTTACATTTTTATACAAAGTAAATTCCTCTTTCCATGCACAAGAAATAAAGTAATTTGTTCTACCAGCAGCCTTTATTCTGACGATGGACTCACAGGGCACCAGTGGAAGTCCACGGACTGCGCATACTTACTTTTGGATCATAACTTCTTCTAAAGGGAATGTTTCCAATGGAACAATAAAATTGTGTATGTGGGAGTAGCACGTCTATTAATCGGTCACAGCCGTTTCTGTAGTATAAAAAAAATAAGAGTATTATCACTATTTATCATGAACAGTCAGGTCGTTCATGATTTTTATTAGCAACTTTACTCTTTTCTATGGACCCACAGATGGGTCATGTGTTGATTTGAACTAACACCAGGAGGAGGCTTCATGTCTTGCACGGGACCTTTCTACTCTGTGTACAGTATACAGTAACTCTGTGACTAACTTATAATGGGAAATTATTTTATTCCATGTAAGCTCTATTATTTCAACCACAATTGAAAGTTCTTAATAAATCCACAACTATCTTCAAATTCCATTGGGGTTTACTTCAGGATACATGTAAATACACTGACAAAAATAGAACAAGAAGGACAAAACTCAACATTATGAAGCCAAACAACAACATAATAGAAAAGTTAAGGTAATTAAAGTTTGTTACACAAGCCAGTATGTCGAGGCGAACAAATTGGAAACTTATTTCAAATGCGTTGTACATAATTACATTGACATTTCCTATGAATTCAGCAGCGTTGCTCTGCATCCCACTGTCCTATTAGTGCTCTACTTTAACTAATTCAATGTTTTAAGTAGTTAACTGACTGCAATTATCAGAATAGTGAAATATGAATATGGAAAACATTTGCTTACACAACAAGTCATTTTTGTACTACATTATTAACCATTTTGATCAATTTGACACGTGCTTGCAGTCACTAGTATAGAAATAATGCTATTATGTTTATTATTCATTAGATCTATTCTTCTTTTGTTAAATGCAAATAGCTTGAATAATTTGGTTTAAATAAGAAGTAAGTCTGTCTTGTCATGTACAAATGTGTCTTAATTAAGTTGTAAGACATAAAGATGTTTGTCCTTTAGCAGGACTGACATGTTGTATTACTGGGAACATGCCACATCGAATTTATTTTAGCTATGGATTATCTAATGGATGTGATGATATATGAGTGGCTGACAGATTCAATGAAACTTAGGAGCAATGCCATAAGTGACATCTTGTCTTTAGTAACTGCTCTGGGGCACTGCAGCTTTTTTATTGCTCTGTTCTGAAATGTTTAAAAATTATTTGGATTATAGTTTTTTATTATAATATAAAAAATATGACCATGAATCGTATGTGAATAATATATACTGGATATGTCGATTTTTTTTTCTCAATTTTATAAATAATGTATGACATTTTATTGTACATTAAAAAAAAACTGTCTCTAAAGAATTTAGGGATGTTCATGTACACAATGTCACTGAAACAAATCAAGTTTCCATAAAACAGCAATTTAGATACGCATACTGTCAATATCTGTAGATAATAATGTCTCAATTGCATATATAAAATAATTAAGGGGGTTATAAAAAGCTAGCTCAATGGAAACCAGAATTATGTTGTTGTTTGCCTGCCAGCCTTAAGGTTGGCCAAACACTCATTCAGTTAACAAAATTCCTACAAACCCCACCTCCCCACCCGCTTACACATGTACACTCGCCATACGTTTTTAATGGGGAGAAGGGAATAAGCTGCTGCCAGACACCTCTGAAGGCGGCTTATGTCCGTGAGATCAAAAGGATTGGGTATATCAACATGCCCGATCCTTTTTTCTCTCGACATCTGCTGCTTCAGTCCTGCCAAAATCTGTGGGTTTGGCCGAGGTACATCTAATGTGTATGGGCACCTTTAGGCTCTGTTCACATTTGCATCCTGGTTTCCATTTCTAACCACTTATAATGGGTTTTATAAAATGGTCTGTTGGGTTTCGTCGTGGCGCTATTTATCCCATCAATATCTAATTATTCTGATACTATAAAAAGCATTCAATGTCATAAGTCTTGAGAAGGGGTCAGTGTGAAACTAATGTTCATGAATATGTAACAACATTTTCTTGGGCTTTAGAAGAAGAAAATGTTTAATCTCCATCTGCGAAAAAGGCTTCTTTACTGTAAGGGCAGTAGAGCTGTGGAATACTCTACCTCAAGAATTGATTCTAGAAAATGCACCAGATTGCATCAAAAAGGTTTAGCTATTTTCTTGAAACCGTATAACAATGTATAAAAATAATGAATGTTGATCCAATCTGACCACCATATTGGGTTAGGAAGACATTTGTTTCCTTTTTAGGGTTTATTTTCCAATGCTTTATTTGGGTTTTTCTGCCTTCCTCTGGATCAACTAAATTGGATTCCTTTATTTTGTCTCTACTTCACCCTTCCCTGGTTGAAGTTCATGGACATACATTTTTAATTATAGAATGTAACTTGTTAAGCTACTGTAGGTGACTTATTTTCACTATCATTATGGCTCTTAGATGGTTGTCATCCAGATTCCCAAGTCTTAGGAATGGCAAATCTTCCTAGTTATGCATCCCTCACATTTGTATCATGTTACTCGTAAACAAAAAATATTTTCTGATACACTAAGAGCACATGAAACCTGACAATGTGTGGTTTAACCGGTTAAGGACCAAGCTGTTTTGCAGCTACATGACCAGAGAAAATTGCACAATTTTGCTATGCGCTACTTTAGATGAATATACTCAAATTGAAGAGAAGAAACTAGGACCGTACATCCTCAATATTAATGAATACACATGAATATGAGGTTATTTGTTAACATTTTGATCAAATTGTATTAGCCCACTTGCCACTTCACGGCGACCACCCTTAAGTGGGTCCCTACTCTATTGGTTGCAGTACCGCATGATGGCGCCCGCCACCACAATACCGCACCCGCAGAGGGAGCAACCCACAGGCCCAGAAGCACCCCTGCTGCCAGGCCAAGCCAACTTGGCTCTGGGCCACGTCCCCCCACAAGTGCAGCTACTTTAGATGAATATAACTCTGTAGGTGAATACATTTTATCTTTTAATTTTACACTTTTTTTTTAAGACAGATAAGTCTTTTTTTAATGGTATTTGTCAGTATACATCATTTTTATTTTTTTCACTAAAGTGGGCAAAATTGGAAAAAAAATTAAGAATTTAACAAATGTGTCATTTTATGCAAGCAGTGATCACGCTTAGTATGGACCACAGATAAAATGTATCTCATTTCACGTTCTGACACTTCTCCCATGCATGGGGATACCAAATATGTGTGCTTTATTCACTGTGTGGACATGTGCCAGGGCTTGGCATAAAAGAAGGCTTTTTTGGCCTTTTGGGTCCAGCAATTCTGCACTTGATTTTTTAGCAGCATACTCTGTTCTGGGGGTCTATTGGCCCTGAAACATTACAAACACTCTATAAATAACTTCATTCGCAAAAGTAAAACCCCCCAGGATTTTCTTCAACGGATTTATCATCTTTTTAGAAAGTGAAGTTTTCTTCTCAAAGTTTCTTGAATAAGATGGAACAAAATTAAATTAGAATTTTTTGGGCAAATGTGTCAGTTTACACAAGCATTTTTCACACATATTATGGACCCGTGAGAAAGTTAATCTCCTTTCAAATTCTGCTACTTCTCCCATGCATGAGGATACCAAATGTAACGCTGACGTAGGGTGCACCACTAAAAGCTTCCCTAGCCTATCCCCGTTCCCCTGGGATATTTAATCTGGCATGCCCTCCTCCTGCGTCTGAACATTGTTGTGTCTTTCCTATGTTTGCCTTGCAAATGGTTCCTAAGCTGTATCCATTTTGGGTATGCAGTATCTGTGTCTAGTACTAGTACTAGTGCAGGAAAAACAAAGGAATGGATCCAGCGAAGAGTCTGTTAGGTTCTGTTAAAATATAGGAATCTTCTTCCAAGTTTTAATGAGGCAAAGGATAAAACATGTGCAATGAAATGTGAGAATTCCCAAACATGCAATAGAGGGATAAACAGCAAATGGAGCGGTGCCTACGCGTTTCTGACGCTGACTGCGTCCTTAGTCATGGCTGCTAGACAGCAGCCATGACTAAGGACGCAGTCAGCATCAGAAACGCGTAGGCACCGCTCCATTTGCTGTTTATCCCTCTATTGCATGTTTGGGAATTCTCACATTTCATTGCACATGTTTTATCCTTTGCCTCATTAAAACTTGGAAGAAGATTCCTATATTTTAACAGAACCTAACAGACTCTTCGCTGGATTCATTCCTTTGTTTTTCCTGTGCTTACACGTGTGCCGACACGGGGATCCGTGCTTGAATGACTCAGCATATCTGCAAAGGTGAGCTGGAGGAACCCTCCTACACTTTTACTAGTACTAGTGCCTAAGTCGAGTGTCCGAGATGACTTCAACATCTGTGTCCGGTGCCCGTGCCAAACTGAGTGTCCGAGACAACTTCACAATCTGAGTCCGGTGTCCTAGCCAAGTCCAGAGTCTGAGACTTGGAATTTATTCTGTGTATATGTCATAAATGTCACTGATGGGAACACCCCTTTAATACCCTGGGAATGTCCTTGTTTTCAGCTTAATACATTTATCAGTTGGTTGTAATATAAATAGAGACTTCACTGACCTGAAAACCCATTATACAGTTTCATTTGCCATACTGGTTAACTGCAATATAGCCACAAAGGATGCTTTTTCCTTTTAGTTATTTCTGAGTGCACTTGATTGTTACAGAATGGAAATCTTAAAAGTCCTTAGCCTGTTAGTTGAACATTCTCTATTATATATCTTTCCATGATATTGAGCAACTTCTTAAGAAGCATATCTTGTTTCTGACAGAATGTATATCATAATATGTGTCAGATAACCTTAGACGACCCTGGGTATATTAATACATTGACCATGTCTGTATGTGCAAAGCAACAGAGTGGTGTTTTTACCAGTAAGGGCTCGTTAACATCTGTGTTGGAGTCTCCATTAGGGGCCTCCATCACAGATCCGGCTGAGAATACCGGAAAAATAGTGCAGTATTGTTTCTGACAAATCCTCTGATGGAGCAAAACAATGGAAAGCTGAATGCAGGTGTGAAGGAGGCCTAATATTTATTTTTTTATTTTATATCTTGTTATAGATGTATCTTTATCTTGACTTTTAACGCCTTAAATATACAGTGGTAAGAAACTTTAACTTGACTTTTTTAATGGTATTTCAATGGCTCTTGTTGTGTGATATCACTCTGCTGCAAGTTATCAGAATAAAGCTAAACCCTGCTACCTCTGTATATAGATAGCACTTCTGTATTCTGCAGTTCTGTACGCAGAATGAATCATTCACATAAGTGACTGTCTCCATATCTCTGACAAATACACCGATAGACACAAATTGAACTCTAAGAACCCCAACAAAGGGACGACATAAATTAATCAATGCAGATGTTGTCATTGTATACAGTATGATAGATTTACACGTGCCTCATGCTGGGTACTCTGTAAGTATACAAGCTACACTGCACTGCCCAAGAGGGACAAAATGAATGCAGGAGATATATTACAAAGTCTGATAGACTAATGGACCTCCTTTAATTACATAGAATGTATGACAAGTATGCTCATCATTTAGGTATGCAATAGACACTTCATGTCACTCTTCATTTTGATTGTGCGGATACTGCTACCGAGGAGCAAAGCAATGGCTGATTTACACAGCTGCAGACCTACTCTAACGGCAGAGATCAAATAAACCATCGGTTTTTCTGCCGTTTAACCCTTCTTATTAGGCATTCCAAGGGAGATACTGAGGGGGGACCCCCCTTTGGTTTTGTTACAGTGAATCAATGTGATTAGATTGGGACCTATACACTGGTATGCCCTAATAACTGCTTGTGTACAAACAATTTGTGGGAGGGATCCTCCAGCTCACCTTGATGCAGATTTTCACTGCGCTCTGCGCCTGGATCTTCGTGACGGCTCACGGTGTTGTAGACAGAAAGAACGAACAAAAGTAGATGGTCCAGCACAGTCAGATTTAAAATAGAACGTAGTTCCAATTTTATTTGGATGATTAAAACAAGATAATTCCCGAATGCAAGGGTGAACGCATGGATAATGTGCCTACGTGTTTCAGACGTACACCACGTCCTTCCTCATGGCCATTTTTTGCAAAAAAAGCCATGAGGAAGGACGTGGTGTACGTCTGAAACGCGTAGGCACCTCATCAATGCGTTCACCCTTGCATTCGGGAATTATCTTGTTTTAATCAACTGCTTGTGTACTATTAGATATATGTCAGTACATTAAAGTAAAAAAACTATTAAAAATCAAAATTAAAACTGCTTTTTTGGGATTTAAAAAAAGTAAAATAAAGAAAGAAAAAAAGTCATGTAAAAAAATATATTAGTAAAAAGAAACACACAAATGCATATTTTTTTTTTTACAATAAATTGTGTTTTTATATAAGTCCATGGAAAAAAAAAATAATATACACACATATTTGGTACGCCCACATAACACCCTGCACAAAAATTTAGAACATCAATTATGATGATCTCAGTACAATGTAAAAAGAATCAGAGAAAAAAAACTAGAGGAATTGCCTTATTTCACATAAAAAAAAAATACAGCTCATTTCACAAAAAAAGCCTTTGTACAGCTAAAGTGACCAAATATAAAAAAAAGTTATGATGACTGCCACGAGAGTCAAATTTAAAAAAAAAAACTGTTCAATTCCCCGTGGCTAAAATTGGCCTGGTCCTCAAGGGGTAAAACATCTCAGAAGGTAATACTTAATGGTGGCTAAGATCCTCCACCATTGGGGAGGTTCAAAGGGACATCAATGACATTATAGAAGCTTTTTAAGATGGGATTCCCATTGAAAGTTCTAGGTAGCTACTAAAAGTAGCAGTATATAGTATTAATTATTGGTCGTTTGCTAAAAGCAAAATTCTTGAAATAAAAAAAAATGAACTTTTGAAAGTCCCATGGAGCTTTACATCTCCTTAAAGTTTTACTTACCTGAATCCCGCTATTTTGGAGATTACCTACTGTTATGTACTTGACTGCCGCTGAAGCCTATCCTTCCCGTGAAAACTAAGCAGCACCTTGTTGGCAGTGGTTTGCAGTTGTAGTATTTCCTCCCAGGTGGCAAGTGCCATTGCTGCTCAGTTGTCATGCCAGGACAGGCTTCAGCTTTGGCCTAGTAGAGCACAGAAGGAAATATCAGCAATTGTAGAAGTAAAACTTTTTAGTAAATGCTGCAATACATAGTTGTCTATTGATGGTATATTTTTTCGTTTTTTTTTAATAGAGTTACAATTTATGCCTTTTTAATTTTTACCCGTATCTTTCACAAAGCTGGTGTCATATTAAGCCTGGCATGCTATATTATTATTATTTTATTCATATTCAACATTTGCACATTTCACATGAACAGATTAAAGTCAACGTTGACTGGCATCAGAAAATGTTGCCATACAGCAATAATATGTACAAGTAAACTCCTTTTAAGTGTCAATTTATAAACATTTTTGTTTCATTCGACAACAGCTGGAGAACATCATGTTTATTACCTCTATGAGAATGTGTAATTATATTTTACAAGACTAGCATGTCGCACAATTATTCAAGTAATTACAACAAACATTGTTTATTAACATTTGACACATCTATTTTTATCTTAGTAAAACATGGTCATGTACAGTATATCAGAGCCCAGGACATGTATCTATATAGCTGATGTCAAAAACTTACATATTTTTAAAAAGTGATTGACAACATTCAAGTTTTACACCGGCCAATCACTGATTGAAGAAGAAATTATATGAACGCTTGTTACCGATCATTGCTCTGTGTAAAAAAGTTAAAGATCAGCTGATCATCCGGTGTTTGCATGTTTTATGCGACTCAAAAATGGTCGCTAGTCGACAGCACATTTCCCTGTGTAAACAGAGAGATGTGCTGCCGACATGATAAAAATGCATGGGGATGAACTATTCTAAATAAAGAACGTTCGTCCCCATACATTACTGACAATTACTCCTTGTGAACGGAGCTAACTAGTGTCGATTAACCCAGTCAGTGAGAGAGCATAATGACTCCTTAGTATACCTCAGAAAACAAGTTATAATGGATCTTTCATATCCGTGATGTCTTCAGTGAAAACATAGGCTTGCCAGTATGGAACCATACAGTCTTATTCAGGTTAAGACAGATCAATGTTGTCCAAACTATATTAATTTTTTTAACAGTACGGGATGCCATAGTAGTGCATAGATAAATGTGGAACAACATTTTAAATGTCCCTTCTTGATACTAATTAATTTAACCAAACATGCCCCCAGTCTGCAAGAAAATGTTTAAGGGCTTTAAGGTGGGATGGCATCTCTACACAGACCTCAATAGGAGATGCGGAGGTTGCTTCTATAATATCTAGTCTCATTAGGAATCAATAAGTTTTGACACCACAAATACAGTATAATTAAGACAGTATCTCAACAGTAGACAAGGGGTTAAGAGTGGTGCAGGTATTTATGGAAAATCTATTAAGGACCGAGACATTTTTCATTTTTTCGTTTTTCACTCCCCTTTTTATTTTTCCGTCAATGGAGCGTTGTGAGGGCTTATTGTTTGCGGAAGGAGGTGTCGTTTATATTGGCACAATTTAAAGTACCATATAATGTACTGGGAAACTGAAAAAAAATATTTGCAGACTGAAATTGAAAGAAACTGTGATTCCCACATTGGTTTTTTGTTTTAATTTTTACACCTTTCACCGTGCGGTAAAAACGACACTTAACCTTATTTAGATGCTCAATACGATTACGGTGATACCAAATTTATATTTTTTATATATTATTACTTTAAAAAAACAAAACACTTTTTGTTAAAAAAAAATTTGTTTTGTTTCACCACATTCTGAGAGCCATAACTTTTTTAATTTTCCGTGGATTGAGTGGTGTGAGGGATTATTTTTTGCGGGACGAGCTGTAGTTTTTATTGGTACCATTTTTTGGTACGTACAACTTTTTGATCACTTTTTGAAGATTTTTCGAGCTAAGGTGACCAAAAAACAGTGATTTTGGCGGTTTAAATTTTTTGTTTTTTACTATGTCCATTGTGCGAGTTAAATAATGGTATATTGTAATAGTTCCGACTTTTATGGACGCAGCAATACCAATTTTGTTAATTTTTTTATTTTTTACATTACTATAGAGGAAAAATGGGAAAAGGGGGGTTTTAATATTTATTTTTTCAGTACTAATAACTATAATAAACTTTTTTTTTACACATTTTATTAGTCCCCCTAGGGGTCTTGAACCAGCGATCGTTAGATTGCTGGTACAACATGCTGCAATACTAATGTATATCGTCATTTTCACAGGCTTCTGTTAAGCTGTGCCAGAGACACGGCTTAACAGAGGCAGACCAGGGGCCTCCCCTCTCCATAGGCTTGAGACTTGTATTGGCACCATGTCTGTGTCTGTCTCACTCTGCTCTTGCTCCATTTTACTGCTCCCTCTCCTCTCTCCATAGACTTCTATGAACAGGCAGTGAAGAGAGACACTTTCTACATTCTGTCAATTCTGCTCTCTAACTAGGGATGTATTTTGCTTGACAACAGGGGGTGGACAGCAGATTATAGGAAGGGAGACAACTAGTGGCAGTAGCTTCATACAGAATTTGCAAGGATATAACAACAAAATGTTACCAGCAGGGTCGGCCTTAGGGGTGTGCGAACTGTGCGAGTGCACGGGGTGGGGCACCCTCCCAGCATGTAGGGGGCACAACTGGGCTCTGCTCTGTTCTGTCCTCAACTTCTCATTACACACAAGGAGCAAACAGGAGCCAAAGAGGAAGCTCCGCCCACAGCCCGTCCTGCAAGAAGCCTGTGATCCTGTCAGCAATGAGAGATTTTACATAGTTCGTACGGTTGAAAAAAGAGACATGTCCATCGAGTTCAACCAAGGGATGGGAAAAGGGAAGTAAGTGTAAGTGTTTCTGTGTTTGTGTGTGTATATATTCAAGTATGTATGTATATATGTGTGTGTGTGTGTGTGTGTGTGAGTGTGTGTGTGTGTGTGTGTGTGTGTGTGAGTTTGTGTGTGTATGTGTGTGTGTGTGTGTGTGTGTGTGTGTTTATGTCTCTTTGTAAGCGTGTTCAATATTAAAGTAGAACAGATAAAATGAAGATATCTGTGCTGCCCCTATATACTATGCTGCCCCTTATATACTTTGCTGCCCCTATATACTCTGATGTCCCCTATATACTCTGCAGCCCTATATACTATGATGTCCCTTTATATGCTCTGCTGTCCCCTTATATACTCTGCTGCCCCTTATATACTTTGCTGCCCCTATTTACTCTGCTGCCCTTATATACCCTGCTGCCCCTTATATAGGTTTCTACCCCTATATACTCTATTGCCCCTATATACTCTACTGCACCTATATACTCGGCTGTCCCTTTACATACTTTGCTGTCCCCTTATATACTCTGCTGCCCCTATATAATCTGCTGCTCCTTATATACTCTGCTTCCCTTTATATACTTTGCTGCCCATTAATAGTCTGCTGCCCCTATATAGTCTGTTATCCCTTATATACTCCGCTACCCCTATAAACTCTGCTGTCACTTATATACTCTGCTGCCCCTTATATACTATGCTGCCCATATATACTCTGCTACCCCTATATACTATGCTGCCCCTATATATCTGCTGCCCCTTATATACTCTGTTGCCCCCTTATATACTCAGTTGTCCCCTATATACTCTGCTGTCCCCTATATACTCTGCTGCCCCTTATATACTCTGCTGTCCCTATATATATGCTGCTACCCCTATATACTCTGCTGACCCCCTATATACTCTACTGCTCCTTATATAATCTACTGCCCCTTATATACTCTGCTGCCCTTTAAGGGAAACACCACATTATATATATGCGTGTGTGTGTGTGTGTGTGTGTGTGTGTATGTCTCTGTGTGTGCCTGTGTGGGTATAGTTATCAGAGTGTGTTATCTGTGGTGTTACATAGGACTGCAGGTAACACTACTACATTATCTATACTCAGAGAGTTATCGCTGTGTTATCTATGGTGTTACATAGGACTGCATGTGCAATCTACTACACTATCTGCACTGTATATATGTGTGCCTGTGTGGATATATATGGTCTGTATGTGAATGTGTTCCTGTCTGTCTATTTATGTGCCTGCGTGTGTCTGTAAATGTGTGTGTGTCTATATATTTACCTATATGTATGTGTGTATATATATTTGCCTGTATGTCTAAATATGTATTTATGTATGTACAGCATATATGTACATGCCTATATATGTGGTTAATTTTTGGTTTGTGGAGGGCTGCAGTAAAGAATCCTGGACAGGGCGCCATCCAACCTAAGGCCGGCAATGGTTACCAGCAAGTAAATTACAAAGTTCACATATATCAGGTTTATATATATTAGATTAGCAATTCATGTTTGAAAGATTAGTGTCCATTTAAACAATGATGGCCTATCCTTAGGATAGACAATCAATGTTTGATCAATAAGAGTTTAACTCCATTCAAATGAGAACTGCAGCCCCTTCTTCGATCAAACGATGGCTTATCCTAACCATAGGTCATAAATGTTTAATTTCTGGATAACCCTTTTTAATTCCATTGTCCCTACAATAGTGTTATTCTGCATCAGTTATCTTCAGTATCTGTAAATGTTCAACATGGAGGTGATACTCTAATTCTCCCATAATTGACAGTGCATATCCTTTATTATAAATATTGTTCACTTTATTCTTGACAAAAGCAAATCATTTATATTACACTGTTATCGTCAAAGTATGCATTTTCTTGTGTGAGGTTTCTCTTAAATTTTAGGTTAAGATATCATTTGAACATTGGTAATGTATTTTTCCCACTAACCCTAGATTTGTGGTAGGACCTAATTGCTTTTATTCCTATGAATATAATATCTTGAAGAAAATAAGTAATTCATTATGTAATTTATGTACTGTGGTTGTATCTAAACAGGTGTCATTGAGGTTTAAAGTTGATTAAAAAATACAAATGATACCACATACTGTATTGCCCCATGTATTTACCACTGCACTAGTGTAGCTCCCAGATGCATTATTTCTTTTATTTACTTTAAATATAAATTATTAATTTAATATGTAGGATAACAGATAACATGTATGAGGGTACCTAGTTCTTTTTTACAATATGAACCAAATCTAAAGCACATTATTATATATGTCAGACAAAGGTATAGAAGGGCATTAAACTTATTTTTTTTACTTCTAGAACAAAAAAAGCCATACTTACTCACAAGGGCAGGTACACACACCACTTCCCAGCAGGACGCAGACAAACCACAACGATAGATAGAGGGAGATTGCCCAGGTGCAATATATTGATGAGCAGCTACTCTCATGCCTACTATTCATGAGGGGTTTGGCTGCTTAGTTTTATCATTGCACACAGAAATAGCTTCTATAAGTGTGCCAGTCACATGGTTACTGTGACTGTTCATCAGTATATTGCACCTGGGCAAACTCCCTCTATGTAGCATTGCGGTTTGTCTGCATCCTGCTGGGAAGTGGTGTGTGTACCTGCCCTTGTCAGTAAGTATGGCCTGTTCAGTGATTTTAAATTACTAATACCTCTCGTTTATCATGGATATTTATCGTTTATCATGGATATATTTTCAGACTGCAGCTAGGCTTTGTAGTGCTGGGGGAGAATAGTGTGTCAGTACTTTGTGTGGTGCACTTAGGGAGCTGGGTAGCACCTCTGATCTATTATGAGCATAACTAATGGGTGTAACTAATAGGCTGTAGTATGGGCGTCTGATCTAGTATGGGCGTAACTAATAGTCTGTATGCCAGCATGATGCACTACATATAACCATGTGACTGGCACACTTATAGAATCTCTTTCAGTGTGCAATGATAATACTAAGCAGCCACCCCATCATGAATAGTAGGTGTGAGAGTGGCAGTATATTGCACCTGGGCAATCCCCCTCTATGTAGCATTGTGGTTTGTCTACGTCCTGCTGGGAAGTGGTGTGTGTTCCTGTCCTTGTGAGTAAGTATAGCCTGTTTAGTGATTTTAAATTAATATATTTATTTTTCAGTGATTTGTTCAGAACAAAATAAGGAGGTTTATCAATACAGGCTGTGTCTTTCAGTACATTGACATTAATTGTTAAACCTTTCATGACCAAGGGTCATTGATACCACTGTGTCCATGTCAAATTTTCCATTTCTGATATGCATTTCTTTAAAGGATAATATCTTTGCAACCGCTTTGAATATTCTAACTATTTTTGCTTTGTTTTTTTTTTACAAGACTTATGAGGCTTTCATTTTCTAGATTAGTTAAATTATTTACATGTTTTAAATTTTTATTATGAGCAGACAAATCACTAAAAATGTTAAAAAAACACAAATATGTATATATATATACATACACACTATTGCAGCTCTGTAACAGTTAGCCTTCTTCACTCTCCCCTCACAGGGGATCCAGGAGTGAGAAGACTAAAGAGTTAAAACTAGCAGTTCCTTATCTGCCCAGATAAGGAGCACACTGGCTCCTTTATCTCTGGGCAGACACATACAGAGGGAGGAGGAGGGGGAGGTGTCGTTACACAGGGCAGAGAGATAAGTGCAGACTGCTTCATTGTGAAATTTAGTTTAATAAAAAAGACACGTTTGTTTTATGAAGCTAATTCAAAGCGGCGTCAGCACTTGTAAAGAAAGCCGACACATAGATTAGTGCAAAACTGCTCACGCTGAAGCAGCTCTGCACACATTAAACCCTGATGCACACTGCAAACGTCTATACACGTGCTAACTGCACGGGGCATCGGCAGTTAGAACGTATATAGCTGTATGGCAGTAGCGAAGGGGTTAATCAATCAATAATCCATTGTCACATATAATCAGCTAATTTGGCATCAAATCTAAGAATGTGTATGAATAAAATAATAAAATATGGGACACAATTTTTCCTATTTTGGTTTTGTATAAAAAGGACTCGTGCACTTCTGCATTGAAGGCTCTGTTAGGGCAACAATACCAGAAACAATAGCGCAAAGTGCTGCACTGTTGTTTCTGGCTAAACCACGGACACCCCAACGGATACCTGACAGAACCCTAAAAGACAAGGGGGTCCATCGGCTGTCAGTGATGCCCATTGTACAACAGAATCTGCGCTTTTGGTATAAACATATAATAGGTTTGTTCTTCCTAAGGCATCAGGCCTAAATAATAAAATAAAATAACTCATATTATATCCCTATAGACATATATTTTCTGAAAGTTGACACCTTGCACATTGTACAGTACTTTACACTCATGGGCATCTTCATGCAATTTTGCATCCAACATTAACATTTAAAAAAATAAATGCATACAATTCATGTTTGTGAGTAAAAATCTGCCTTAGATGCAGAACAAGATGTGCAGTACTAAACATGCCACTTATCACAAAGCCACCAAACTGGAGAGACCAAAAATAATTGCCCGTGCTAATAAATGGTGCCCAGCTGAAGCACAATATCATAAGCATCTTGTAGATGCTATTTATTAAAATCAGTCACAGATTCTCTATAATGTCCCGATTTGTAGGGGAAAAAAACTATCAATGACATTATTTTTTATGATTAGTCTATCATCACCTTTATATATGAACTTTTGTAGAGCTGTGAATGCAAAACTGTTTATAAGAATAAGCATATGAGTAAAGTATTAATAATTATAATAATAGAATACTGATAAACATCAGCAATTTTTCTTTCTTTTATGTGTATCAATTTTTTTATTGCTTGTGATTACTGTATGAGCTGAAAATCTGAAATACACTAAGGCATATACATGTGTTCACAAAGCTTTATTGTTTTCTTTGAACTCCTCTAGAGGTCAGTGTTGAAATACCAGCTCATCTTGTGACAAGTCTAGACTTTGTTCTGGTTAATATTTTGCATTATTAAATCGTGCTTTTCTATAAATAATATTTTTTTAGTCAACCAGAAATACAAACTAAGCAGTACCCTATTTTCTTATGTTATCACATAATTTTCACGATGCGGTATGTTTTCTAATAATGTAACATTTAAAAGATCACTATATGCAAATTGACCTCTTTATTTTAAAGGACTTTTTGAGTGAATGTGAAAACTAATTAGAATTTTGGGCCAAAATACAAAGTTTAATAGTTCTCATCCAAACTAATATGTATTGTTAAGAATGGATCTGGGTTTAAATGTTTGCATTTTGGAGGTTTATTTTGCATTAAATCTACCTTTTTAATGAGAAGTGATATTAGAGCTAATTTCACTACCCTAGGTCAAGGGTGGTTTGGTTTGTTTGCAGTCATATTACTAGGGTAAATGAGGGTACAATGATTTGCTAACAATATTATTCTAATAGATAAATCTTTTTTTTTTTTAAATGATAACGCTTAAATTTGTATTTTTCATTCCCTGGATGTCATTCCTCCTGATACACTCTCACATTCATATAAGAATTACTAAGGGCAGCATAGTGGTTTACTGGTATGTACCAGTGTCTTGAAGCAATGGGAAGCAACTTTGTGATGGAAAATGATTGTACTATAAATGGTAGTCCTCCATGTGTTTAGGGTTCCTCCTGCAAATTCTGCTTAAGAGGCTCTGTCACCAGATTTTGCAGCCCCTATCTTTTACTAGCTGGGCGCTCTGACGAGAAGTATCATCCACTTCTCTTCAGAACGCCCAGCTTCTGGCAGTGCAGACACAGCCGTGTTCTCGAGAGATCACGCTGTGACGTCACTCACAGGTCCTGCATCGTGTCGGACACATCGGCACCAGAGGCTTCAGTTGATTCTGCAGCAGCATCGGCGTTAGCAGGTAAGTCGATGTAGCTACTTACCTGCAAACGCCGATGCTGCTGCAGAATCATCTGTAGCCTCTGGTGCCGATGTGTCCCCGCTCGTCTGACACGATGCAGGACCTGTGAGTGACGTCACAGCGTGATCTGGCAGAAGCTGGGCGTTCTGAAGAGAAGTGGATGATACTTCTCATCAGAACGGCCAGCTAGTAAAAGTATTAAAAACGCCCCGATGTACGCACATAATACACGCCCACTTGGACTTTTACTTTTAAACACACCCACTTGGACTTTTGCAAGCCTCATTTGCATAACTACAAAAATGGTCATAACTTGGCCAAAAATGCTCGTTTTTTAAAAATAAAAACGTTACTGTAATCTACATTGCAGCGCCGATCTGCTGCAATAGCAGATAGGGGCTGCAAAATCTGGTGACAGAGCCTCTTTAGTATGATTCGCTTCATGGCCTTAGTGCAGCTTGTGAGCCCAAATGAATACAGAGACTAGCATGAGTGTGATCTATATACTGCACTAAGTAATAATAATAAGCACAAATTGCTATTATATAATGAAAGTACTGTATAGGTGTGAGTGTATAGTTTATATGTTTTATAATTTAAAACATTACATACATTTGTCTGGCAAAAAGTGGATCATCACTATTTCCATTTTTATACATTGTATTGTACTGAGCGCTTATCTAAACAAAGGGAATGTATGTTTCTTTTATGAACTAAGTAACTTTGTTCCTAACAGCATTTAGACTATGTCCGTATTCATCTATTTATTGGGTATCTTTTCATGACTATACATGACAATGGCAATTTAGTAGACATGTGCTTGACTTGTAATAGCCACGGCTAAACTACTATATATGAACTCAATTTTTAATAAGGTTTTTACGATATGATAAAAAAAAAAAAGTAAATTGTCTTTGGGTTGTTCAGTGCATGCAAACAAATAAATAACTATAAATATATCTCTACACACTATGGCGGATAATCAGGAATTATGTTAGATAAACAGTAAACAGTGAACCTACCGTTTGTAACAACTTGATCTAGTATTTCTCTCCTACAAGCCTCCTACATCTTATAGATCGCTGTCAGCAAAATAAATGTATGTTTGTTTCATCTTGCATTCTCTCAATGCACTGATGACATAATAACGATAATAATAATAATAATAATAATAATAATAATAATAATAATAATATACAATGCATTCAGAAAGTCTTCAAACCCTTTACATTTTTTCATATTTTGTTATGTTGAGACCTTGTTCTAAAATATTCAAGTTTTTCCCCATCATTCAGCACTCAGTACCCCATAATGACGAAGTGAAAAAGAATGTTAGTAATGTTTGCTAATTTATTGAAAAGTAAAAATTAAAATAGTGCATTCAGACCCTTTACTCTGTACTTAGTTGAAGCACCTTTGGCAGTGATAACAGCCTACAGTCTTCTTGGGTATGATGCCACACGGTTTGCACACCTGGATTTGGGGATTTTCTGCTTTTCTTCTCTGCAGATCCTCTCAAGCCCAGTCAGATTGTTTGGGGACTGTCGGGTCTACTCACCTCCTGACGCCCGCAGCAATGGATCTGTGAGCGCTAGTCCCCATCTCCTTCCTAGGAGACGCCAGCGCTCACTTCCGCTACGGTCCGCTGTGTCCCGTAGGGTGCGCGTGCACGCTCGTGCCCGCTCTTAAAGGGCCGGCGCGCGCACATGAGGACAAGACTGACCATTATATCTATATGAGTGATAACGTTTCTGGGCTTATGGGTTGTTTTTAGAATGTAGGCTATATGCATTTAATAAAGGTTATTTTCATTGTTAGGAATTATTTGAAACAAACAACTCAATACCTTCTGTTAGTGGTGTGGAAAATAAGGTTAGTTGCCTTATAGGCAAATTGTGTTCTGTTATAAAATTTACCTATCATCTACTAGGGCAAATATTTATGTTTTTCTTTCTTTTTTTTGTTTATTGTATTAGAAGTTTCCACACAATCCTGTCTCTGAGCTCTCCTCCACATGGCTTGGTTTATGCTCTGATGTACGTTGTCAGCTGTGAGACCTTATATAGACAGGGGTGTGCCTTTCCAAATCACGTCCAGTCAAATAAATTTACCACAGGTGGACTCCAATCAAGGTGTAGAGAAATTTCAAGAGAAATGGGAGGCCCCCAGAGCTATATTTCAAGTGTCATAGCAATCTGAGTTTTTAATTTTTAATAAATTTGCACATATTTTTTAAATTTTGATTTCACTTTGTCATTATGGGGTATTGAGTGCAGAATGATGGGTAAAAACGTGAATTTTTTTTTCATTTTAGCATATGGCCCTAACATAACAAAATGTGAAAAAAAGTGAAAAGGTTCTTGTCACATTCCCAGTTTTCGGAGCTGGTCTGAGAGGTAGGTGAGGGTTAAAATCTCGAGTGGTTTGCTTAGCTGTCACTCTTAATTATCCAATTAAGCCTCTGACTGACTGCTGAGTGCTCTATGGGAGGGTCTGAGCATCTGGCTCTGAGGGGGAGGAAGTTATCCCCTCCATATAGACCTCAGCAGTCATTCAGACGCTCTGTCATCCCACTTGCAGTATAATAACTACTGAGGGCTCTATTCTGGAAATTATACTGCAAGTGGGTTCTGAGCATCTGACTGACTGCAGAGGGTTCTATGCGTGGGAAACAATTTCACACACAAATTTAGAAACTAAACACCCTATATACAATTCACACTAACACACTATATATTCAAACCACACACACTATACACACACTACATGCATACACTTACACTATATAGACTTACATTATACACACTATAAACTCTATACACAAAGCACATACTATATAGACTTACACTATATACACTGTATACACACACACAATATAGACTTACATTATACAGATGTAGCTATCTTTATCATGACACTTAATGCATTAAATACACAGTGGTAAGACACGTCAAACTGACTTTTTCAATGACTTTTCAATGGCTATTGTTGTGTGATATCACGCTGCATAAAGTTATCAAAGTCAAAATAAACTTGGCTACATCTGTACACACACACACACACACACACACACACACACACACACACACACTATTTAAACACACTATACAATATATACAATATACACAAATATTATATGCAATATACACACACTTATACACTTTATAGACTTACATTTAATGCACTATAAACTCTATACACACTATATATACTTACATTATACACACTATAAACACACCACACACTATATAGACTTACATTATACACACTGTAAACACACCACACACTATATAGATATGCATTATATACACTATATAGACAACACACACTATATAGACTTACATTAGATACACTATATACACAACACACACTATATAGACTTACATTATACACACTGTAAACACACCACATACTATATAGATACGCATTATATACACTATATACACAACACACACTATATAGACTTACATTATACACACTATACACACACTATATAGACTTAAATTATACATACTATAAGCACTATACACACACCACACACTATATAGACTTACATTACACACACACTATATAGACTTACATTATACACACATCACACACTATATAGAATTACACTATATACACTATACACACACACTACACACTATATAGACTTACACTATGTTCACTATACACACACCACGCGCTATATAGACTTGAACTATATACACTATATACACACCACACTTACCAGAGCCTCTTCCTCTGCAGTGCTTGTGCTCTGGTGCAGCCTACAGGACCTTAATCATGTGACTGTGATGTCACTACAGGTTCTTCACCTCCTAGTTGCAGTCTTGCCTTTATCAAGCAGCTGCTGGAGTTGTAGACAGTCTGGACAGTGCACAGCAGAACAGAGGAGCAGACTGTCAGGGAGAGTGACTCCAGCGCCTGCCCAACCACTATCTCTGACAGTCTGCTCTCTACAGCTGATGTGCTGTGCCACCTGCCCCCTGTTCCCTGACCGCAATTGACTCCCCCTACACTTGCCCCCCCACACCTCTTCAACAGCAGGTGGGACCGATGAGCGCAAGAATGCGGCAGGCAGCAGCCCTAGATAGTTTTTTTTAACTTATGTGCGGCTTGGGTTGTCATGGGCCACCTGGGAGCCTTGGGCCCCGGGTGGCCACCTGAACCGCCCATATGAGAATCCGCCACTAGCCGCATCTCACCCACACACCAGTCTGGTCGCGGCCTCCATCTCTGCCGCTTTCCTCCTGCATCTCAGCATCTTCCTAGTGTGCACTGACCTTTCCTCCCTTAAAAGGCCAACGCGCACCAATTTACTAGCCAGCTTTTCCAGTCTATAAAAGGATTTCACCCACTACCTTGCCTAAGCAATTAGGTTCATTCTGGTTTGCCATTGATCGATCTCCATATTGAACTTTATTAGATGTCCTGTGATTGATGAGAGCTTGTAACTTTGACTATCCTTGCCTGCCACTTGCCCAGACATTTTGCTTGTAAGCTGTGACAAACCTTTGCCGCCTGATTTGCACTAATTTTTTGCTTTACCAACTGTGAGTGTCTGTTTACTGCCTGCCCTGACTTTGCATGCTGTCTACTGTTTCTCTACCACACATGTTTACATCAACTGTTGCAAAGGGAGACTACTCCGGGGCTAGCGACTTCGGGTTCCCCAGCCGCAAAGTCCAGATCCCTGTTTAGGTGTTAAAAGGTGAATACCTGAGGTTCTCTTAGACTCCACCCCCCTGATTTAGCCCTATATCAAATGCCGTGGGCTCACACCATCCTCTGCAGGCCCCGTGACAGTCTCACTATCTACGAACCCTGCAAATTATACTGTACTAATCTATTTATACTATAAGCCACAAAGTTCCAATGATACCTAAGTGAGAGCCACACTTCACCCACATAGATCCAAATAGTTGTGACATAGTGCCAATCAGTGCCCAAAAGAGTTCCATACTTTGATCACACACAGCTAAACAATGACCCCTCTGAGCCATATAATGATCACATGATGGCAAACAGTGCTCAGAGAGTAACACATTGTGCCCAAATGGTGTAATAGAGTGCCCACATAGAGACAAATAATGTTATAAGGTGCTCAGTCGGTATCATAGTTTTCCCATATAATCATATAATGCCCACATAGTTGCATATGGTGCCCAACATTGCCAAACCGTGTCCAGCTTACTATACTTTATCCACATAAATTATAAATTATAGTGCCCATTTCATGCCTACTATGTATACATGCTGTCTACAGTCCCATAGACCCCCGTCACAGCAACCATCACTTACTGCACCTCATCCTCTATGTTCTTGTGTTGAGTCAAGTCTCTAGCACTGTGTAGAAGAGTTATGCTTTCCTCTGCTGCTTGCTGTCAATAAAACTTGCAGTGTTTTATTCACACTACTAATGTGTAATAGGTTACTGAGTCCCAAATAAGTTTCCTAATGGTATATGGCTGGCTGGGAATCTGGGATAGTGTACAGTAGGTCTTCTGGACACTAGCAGGGTGAAAATCAATAACAAATAGCAAAGTAGAAAGGAAATGATATGGCTGTGGCACACTATCACACAATGTCTGAGCTTAAGAGATCATTGTCCATGCTGAAAATATTGCCAGGATGACCATGCACTGACTTATATAGTGGTGTTATGTCATGCATCAAATAATTTCAAACAATATTCCTGATTGGCTGTTCAGTTTCGAAATTTGCTTTAGGTGAATTGGAAAATGTTCTACTTCTGTTTTAATTTTTTTGTACTGCTTAAATAATTTATAATAAATATATATGCTATCACTTCATCTCTTTTTATTTCAAAATCTTGCTATGACAGTTGTTCCTTTAGTTGCAAAGGATTCATATATTTTTCTCCTTATTAGTAAACTTAGTTGCGGTACGGTAAATGTACATCTCACCCAAGCTGTTATTGCAGAGATTGCACAGTTTGTGCTCCGTCAGCGCTTCTACTGAACTAACCACTGTAACCATCTCTGCAATTTTTCATAATACAATTACAGCACTTGAGATGACAATTTAGTGTGTGATGCACTGACATGTCCATCTTTTCAATATCCTCTTGTCTATGATCGTTGCCCTTAGCCATGCTTCCTAATGAAAGCCTCCTCATCAAGTTTGATTACCGCTCTTCTGTTTTCCAAGCATGCATAGCGATGAGCCTGGTTTATGAAACATTTTCCTGCAGTAATAAAACTAATTAAAGCAGGCATCCATCCTCTCACTACTCTTTAATGAATTATAATGAGATCATTAATCTAGTCACTTTCTTGCACTGAGTCTATGGGCTGGATGTCTGCTCAGACTTGTCAGCACTCTACTTTTGGCCTTTTGAAATTTATTAAAATCTGTAGCTGCTTGTTTTTTGATAGTCAATATTCTTTCTTCAGTATGAACATAAAAAGTAACAATATTTTAAGCACAAGTGACTCTTAATTCTTCATGTGTGTGATGCCATATTGCTTGTCATTGTTGTATAATTAGCCCCACCCGCTTACTATACTTATTGTTCCACTATTAAATCATAAATCGCACAATGCAATTAAAAGAAGCAATATTGGAAACATTACAATGCCATTATCTAAACCTATTACATTTCTTATTATATGCCTATTATCTTTTGTTTGATCTCTTTTTTTATTAGGCTTTTTTTACTATTCAGATTAAGATTACATACTTCTAATATTCAATCAGTTAAAGGCTTGAGTACCGTTAAGCACAGTCTTCCTTTACAGTTAAAGGGGTAGTAAGGGACTAAAACATTGGACTGAGTTGCAGTACCAGACACACCATTGGTGGTATATCCTTTAGGGCATGACCACACGTGGCGGATTTCCTCCGCAACTGTCCGCATCAATGCCGCACCTAATCCGGGTTGCGGATTACGGCTGCAGATCTGCACAAAATGTGCAGAAAATTGATGCGGACTAGCTGCTGCGGACTGCGGGAAAAGTGCTTCCCTTCTCCCTATTCAGTGCAGGATAGAGAGAAGGGACAGCACTTTCCCTAGTGAAAGTAAACAAATTTCATACTTACCGGCCGTTGTCTTGGTGACGCGTCCCTCTTTCGGCATCCAGCCCGACCTCCCTGGATGACGCGCCAGTCCATGTGACCGCTGCAGCCTGTGCTTGGCCTGTGATTGGCTGCAGCCGTCACTTAGACTGAAACGTCATCCTGGGAGGCCGGACTGGAGACAGAAGCAGGGAGTTCTCGGTAAGTATGAACTTATATTTTTTTACAGGTTGCTGTATATTGGGATCGGTAGTCACTGTCCCGGGTGCAGAAACAGTTACTGCCGATCGCTTAACTCTTTCAGCACCCTGGACAGTGACTATTTACAGACGTCTCCTAGCAACGCTCCCGTCATTACGGGAGCCCCATTGACTTCCTCAGTCTGGCTGTAGACCTAGAAATACATAGGTCCAGCCAGAATGAAGAAATGTCATGGCAAAAAAGCAAGACGCATCCGCAGCACACATAACATGTGCATGACAGCTGCGGACTTCATTGCGGAACTTAGAATCTCCATTGAAGTCAATGGAGAAATTCCGCCATGAGTCCGCCACTGCTCCGCAACAGACAGAGCATGCTGCGGACACCAAATTCCGCTCCGCAGCCTATGCTCCGCAGCGGAATGTTACGCATCGTCTAAACGAACACTTCTAAATAGAAGTGGAAGTCAATGCAGAAACGGCTCCGCTGCGGATTAACGCTGCGGAGTGTCCGCAGCGGAATTTAAGTGAAATTCCGCCACGTGTGAACCCAGCCTAATACTCGTGTAAGCAAAACCTCTCCACTTCTATTCATTCACAGAAAGTTGAAATCTTCTGCTTGCCCAACTGGCAAGATTAGAACATGTTGGTCATGGCTGAATTTAATTTTCTGATCAATATGTATCTGCAGGGCCATAGAAAAAGCATCGTAAATCAAATCTTCTTGAACCCTGTAAATATGACTTTGGTCGATTATTCTTATCTGTAGTCAACCCTGATGGTTTAAAGAGCATCCGCGTTTTCAAAAATCTTTTGATATGTCTCTATGAGTGCAGATACTCTTTAACCCCTTAACGACACAGCCATAAGGTTTTTATTTTTCCGTCAATAGAGTGGTGTGAGAGCTTATATTTTGCGGGAGGAGTTGTAGTTTCTATTGGTAGCATTTAAAGTACCATATAATGTACTGGGACGCTGAAAACAAATTATTTGCTGGCTTAAATAGGAAAAAAATGTGATTCCTCCATAATTTTTTGGGTTCCGTTTTTACGTCTTTCACCGTGTGGTAAAAACAACAACTTTACTTTATTCTGTGGCTCAATACGATTACGGTGAGACCAAATTTATAGAGATTTTTTTATATTTTACTACTTTAAAAAAAAAACAAAAACTTTTTGTTAAAAGCCATAACTTTTTTCGTTTTTTCGTGCATTGAGCGGTGTGAGGGCTTATTTTTCGCGGAACGAGCTGTAGTTTTTATTGGTATCACTTTTTATAAAAAAAAAAATGTGAGCTAAGGTGACCAAAAAACAGCGATTTTGGCGGTTTACATTTTTCTTTTTTACGGCATTCACCGTGCACGTTAAATTAAATTTTTTATTTTTTACATTACTTTCCAGGAAAAATGGGAAAAGGTTTTAATTTTTCAACATTTTTTTTTCACTAATAAAAACTTTATTTCACTTCTTTTTACACATTTTATTAGTCCCTCTAGGGGACTTGAACCAGCGATCGTTAGATCGCTGGTACAATATACTGCAATACTAATGTATTGCAGTATATCGTCATTTTTACAGCATCTGTTAAGCGGAGGGGGCCACCCCCTCTTTTCAACACCTCAGATGCTGCGGTCGCGATTGACCGCAGCATTTGAGGGGTTAAACAGCCAGGAGCAGCGTGATCGCAGCTCCTGGCTGTTAGTCCTGGGTGTCGGCTGTAAAACACAGCCGACACTCGCAGAATATGGAGCATGCTCAGTGCGTGAGCGCGCTCCATGCTTCTCCCCCTGCACCAGGACGTACCGGTGCATCCTGGTGCGGTAAGGGGTTGAAGCATATGTTCATCTTTGGATATTTTACAGTATTACTAAGTGTTCCAATGTACTGACCTTACATTGAGCATCTAAATGTTGAATATTATATTCTTCTTTTGCAGACCAACACCTAGAAAAAAAAAAAAAACTACTATGTCAAATAATTGATCATTGTGTGCACCTAAACTTGAACAATTCTATTCTTTCTTCATGATCTATTGAGAAAACTGCATAAGAGGATTTGGAGTTTTTAACTTAAACTGTACCTTTTAATTCTATCTTGAAAATAAAGTTTTACATAGTCTAATAGATCTTTTTGAAACAAGTAAAATGATCCCAAAATGATTTAGTAACTTATTCCTGGCCAGAGTTATGCTGCACGATCCTTTTGAACTCATAAATGTTGAATCGGCTACGGCTGGCTATTTTAATGGAAGTATTACAAAAAGTTTGCTCACCACATTTCCACTGCGTTTCCAATGCGTTAAATGGTGCAAGTTGGTATAAATATATCCAAATGCTGCAGGTGCTCGTAGATATTCCAAATAAGGTCCTGTGTCGACAGCAGGTAATCAAGGTAATAGAGGTGTATGTGAATTCACTTGTAGAATAGCAAGCTATGATTAAGGACCTCATTGGTCTGAAACGCGTAAGCATGGTCCCAGGATTTTTTGTTTTAATCTTTTTGTTTTAACATGACCTAATAAACCCTAGAACTTTTATTCTGAGTGCTGGATATACCTTCATCATACACCTTTATTAACATGGCTATTTAAATAGCCAGTATTTCTTCTTTCTAGAATAGTTGATAGATGCCCGGTCATTGTAAGCAATATGGGGACAGTCACAATTCTAGTCTTTCTTAAACACATACAATTCTTATGATTAAACATTAACATTTTAACAATTTGGATAACTATTATTTAATTTTATATATGCTCTTTCCAAATGGGACCAGACCATCCCAATAATGTTTGGCCATCAAGTGTACAGAAAGACCATGTCGCTTATACAGTTATCTCAGGAGACCTCAGATCTTAGCTAAAGTGGAACCATCTGAATCATCTAGAACTGAGACACCCCATTTTCTTTTTAGATTGAGAGTTATAGTCAAATATAAACGGAGGTTGGAGTCATATTAAGCCTCATGGCAAAAAGAAAGTCCATCAAGAACTATGTTAAACACTTTACTAAAATAATCCAGGGTAAATACATTTTACATTGATTAAAAATTATGACACAAAAAAACAACAACAACTTCAACAGGGACCAGTAATAAAGTTCTTAGTCTGATGTCAGCTATCTGTTATTCTAACATTTATGTGGTTCTGTCCATGGTGCCAAATTTCCTAAATAATATGACATCCCTCATAGCTTAATAACAGTATTTGACTCTTGAATGGGGCTTGACTGCAATACCAGATACAACCTATGGTCAAGAGTGGCACTGTTTCCTTAAACCAGCCTTTTCTTTAAATCTCAGCCCCTTTAAAGAGGACCTGTCATGTTTGGTTTTTTTTTAAATCACATACTTCCCCTTATTCCTGGTGTCCTCTCGATTCCAGTGCTGTAATTTTATTTTTTTTGGCCCTCCCATAGTCCTGCTACGGCCCCTGCTCTACTTAGCGCCTAATATGCTAATTTTGTGTAAAGGTACAGAGAGGAGGAGACCCCCATCTCTCCTCGATAGGCATTGCCTCCATCATTACTGCGATACTGCTGTCCAATCAGAGTGGACAGCCTCACAGTGATCCAGAAGGGGGGGGCACTATTTGTGTGGCACTATGTTAAGAGTAGTTTGTGTAGTGGGTGGGGAAAAACGAAGAGCTGAAGATATCTGGACAGCAAACTATGCAGAGATAAGTTGCGGCCGGGACAAGTTGTCATATTGGTCTGGGATAGATGGAGAGAAAAACGATCTAAAGAAACTTTATTAACTTTACATGTACACTTTAAGACAAAAATTCAAATTTCATCCAGCGCAGTTTAAAAATGTTGTCCCGAATGTATCAGGTTAGTAAATACATTAGTTCTATGGACATATACAGAACGAATCCTTGTACAGTACATGACATCATTGCTTAAAACCTAAATGAATACAATTAGTAAGAAATTAGTTTATAGTTAATCTATGATGATCTTCGAAATACGTACAGTATTTACATTACATGCGGTAACATGAAAAGCGAGAGTCATTTTTATTATGATTCTTCTAAATAAAGTAGATTTGGATGTGATTCCATTTGTTTATGTTCGTCTAATGCAAATTTCATTTTCTTGCTCTACATGCTGTTTTCTATCACAGTACCAGGTAGGGGACGCAAGTAAAATGTAATAGAAAACATTAATTTGTCATGTTCGTCTTTCACAGCTCATTGACAATTTAATCAGTATGACAGAGTAAATCCTCTTGGCTTCAGCACCCAAATCATTACTTTTACTTAGTAATGAATGGCATAGACCCACTTTTTAACAGTTCCCCTGGGAATTGCTTTGATTGATGCAGGGATTTAGGTTCTCTTGCATGTTTTTACTTTATATTGTTAAATTATCTTGAGGTAATGCATAAAAACAACTGCAAGGTCAAAATGTTTTATGTTTTCAATAATAATTATACTAATATTAACCAGTGCTCAGTTATAGACACATATTACAAGTTTACAAAACCAAGTTCTCACGGTTAGATTTTCTCAAAGAAGCCTATTGGTGCACAGACCTTTAAAGTGTGTCTGTCACCAAATTTTTTGGGTGTAATCATTAATTATTTATAATCCTTTGTGAGCATTTAATTACATGATATATTTTACTTTTTTAGCGTCTCGTTCTGCTATTTTTAATAAATATTAGTTTGAAGTGAAATAGTCTAAATAGCTGGCTTGTGTGTAAATGAGTCTAAAGGCTGGTGCTGCACTGAGGGATCTGACCAATCAGAATCAGCAGAGTACATCAGGTGACATGACCAAACAATCCGATGCTGAATTCTGTATTCCAAGAACAATGGGCAAGGGCGGAACACCTCATGAATATTCTTCAGCAGCCATTGTGTTAGATATTTACCTAACATTCAGGACAGCTGTATTGTTAGGTACTGGAAGAAAATCACAATCACATACAACAGATTATATTTGTCACATGAATTTATAATGATTGCTCCAAAGAAATATAAAAACAGCATTTTGGGGATAGATACACCAGGAGATAATGATGTGGCAGGGACTGCACCACAACCAATTGCTGGTAGGTACATAAGGTTTTTCATGCTGGTTTGCCACAAATATGGTCCATGGCAAACCGTATGTAAATACTGTATGTGAATTTCTCATGCAGTTTAAGAATAACCACAGTTGGACTCTGGCAAAAATGTACATACATTAAAGTGTAACTAAATGTTTGACACACTTCTGACATGTCATAGTGACATGCCAGAAGTTTTTATTGGTGGGGGTCCGAGCCCTGAGACCCCCAGCAATCGTTCAAACGAAGCGACAGAAGCGCTTGTGTGAGCGCTCAGCCGCTTTGTTTCTGTTTGTTTTTTTCCGGAAAGCCGATATATCGGTGTACGGGCTCATAGACTTTCTATTGAGCCCGTACTCCGATACATTGATTTCCGGAAAAAGCCGAACAGACACGAAGCAGCTAAGCGCTCACAAGACCGCTTCTGTCGCTTTGTTTGAGCGACTGGTGGGGGTCTCAGTGCTCAGACCCCCACCATTCAACACTTCTGACATGTCACTATGACTTGTCAGAAGTTTGTCAAACATTTAGTTACACTTTAATATATTGCGCAGAAAATGATAACCTTTAAATTATAGTTTCTGATGAAATCACAATTTTCATGTGTGAAGTATAGAAAATAGCCTCTTAACCTCAAGTATAACGAAAACTACAGGAGATTATTATATAAAAAAGATCTAATCAAAGGCAAACACAAGGAGACACTAACAGTAAAGGGGATGAGGTTTAAACAAATCTCATCCACATGCTTCGGAAAAAACACACGGAAAATACATGCCAAAATTGACATTCTTTACAGAATTTTGTTTTTCAGCATGTCAATTTATGCTGCGAAAACGCTAAAGAATTTTCGAAACAGAATATCTAGTCTGAAATTCCGCAGTGTTTACGCTACGTGTGGATTTACCCATAAGTTGTTGCAGAACCGGAAAGATTCAGCTCATGCATGAAAATCTACCGGTAAACCTGAATCTAAGAAGTTGTGTGGTGCTTTAAACTTCTTCAACAGTGCTATGGAAGACTAATATTACATTCCAGGAAGTGTTTGGTTGCAATTATTACTATAAATGATATTGCAACCGCTAAATGTAAGGGGGCTTACTTTTACATATTATATACAGATGTAGGATTTTTTTTAATTAAGGAAAGGCAGATATTATTTAATAAATGTGTTACTTGTGTTTCCTTTGTCTATTATAACATTTAAAAAAAAAAGAAGATGCAGAAACCATACAAATATGTAAAAAAAAGGGGGTATTTGGAAAAAGGTGAATACAATTTTGCTGCACTGTAAGTATCTGTACAGAAGCCATTAACCCCTTAATGACCAGCCTATTTTAAACCTTAATGACCAAGCCATTTTTTACGTTTTTCCATCGTCGCATTCCAAGAGCTATAACCTTTTTATTTTTGCGTCGACATAGCTGTATAAGGTCTTGTTTTTTGCGGGACAAGTTGTACTTTTCAATAACACCATTTTGGGGGACATATTATTTATTGATTAACTTTTATAAACTTTTTTTGGGGGGGAATAGAAAAAAACCTGAAATTTCGCCACACTTTTTCGCGTCTTAAATCAACGGCGTTTACCGTGTGATATAAATAACACAATAACTTTATTCAGCGGGTTGTTACGATTGCAACGATACCAAATTTGTATAGTTTTTGTATGTTTTACTACTTTTACACAGTAAAAACGCTTTTTTTTCAAAATTATTTGTTTTTGTGTCTCCATATTTGAAGAGCCGTAACGTTTTTATTTTTTCACCGATGCGGCTGTATGAGGGCTTTTTTTTTTGCGGGAAACTTGTAGTATTTATTGGAACCATTTTGGAGTAGATGCAACTTTTTGATCACTTTTTATCACATTTTTTTTAAGTCAGGATTCACAGAAAACAGCAATTTTTTACGGCGTTCACCGTGCGGGTTAAATAATGTAATACATTTATAGTCGGGGTCGTTACGGACGTGGCGATACCAAATATGTGTAACTTTTTTACTTAATTTTTTTTTTTAATAGTAAAGCATTTTGTATGGGGAAAAGGTGGGTTTTTCATTTTTTTCAAATTTTTTTTTTTATTAACTTTATTAAACTTTTTTTTTTACTTTTTTACTAGTCCCATTAGGGGACTTTAATATGCGATTCTCCGATCGCTATTATAATACACTGCAATACTTTTGTATTGCAGTGTATTACTGCCTGTCCGTTTAAAACGGATAGGCATCTGCTAGGTCATGCCAGAGGCATGATCTAGCAGGCATTCGCTCCAGGCAGACCTGGGAGCCTTTATTAGGCCCCTGGCTGCCATTGGAGACACAGACACTCAGCGATCGTATCGTCGGGTGTCGGAGGGAGAGAGAGGAAGCTCCCTCCCTCTCTCCAAAACCACTCAGATGCGGTGCACGCTATTGTGCACCGCATCTGAGGGGTTAAACGGGTGAGATCGATACTAATATCGATCTCACATGGCAGAGCAGGGACGGATTTGACGCTCCCTGCTCTGTTTACTTTATCCTGATGCAGTGCCGTAAAAAGGCATATGCATCAGAATAAAGCCCGTTAGTGGCCGCCGTTAAAAGGCGTATTGGCGGTCACTAACGGGTTAAAATAACATAAATATAAAATAACATTACATATGCTATAGAATATAAAGCTTCGGCCCCATTCACATAATTTGTGAAGTGCGTTTAGCATGTACGCCAGGAAAGCTCCTAGCGTACGCAATAAACCTGTGCACAGGCCGCCATTAGCACCACGGAGGCCAAAAGAGTGTTCTTTTGGCCTCCTTCGGGCTGTTATAAGTCAGTAAACATTTTTGTTTAAGTGTGGAATAGCGTAGTAGACCACCCAGGATATGTTTTTTCTACATGGGAGGCTATTAGTAATGTATATTACTGTAGGGCATATGTCACAAGCTTATGTCAAGAGCTTTTTAAGATACATACGTTAAACGAATGCCATAATAGTCTTTGCGTGATGGATGCCTATTAGTGGCATCTGTCACCCATAGACTATTATGGGATCTGTTTAACGGATATGTCATGAAAAGGTCATGAGAGTTTTTTACGTATACGTTAAACCTTTCCCAACATAGTCCATGGGTGACAGATGTACTGTCCTGACCCATTTACCCTAAAAAAGACATATAATATATCAAAATTTACCAAATTTGCTGAAAAGTAAAAAAGCATGTTTTTTACTATTATTTTCAAACTTTGAGCCTAGAAATGCTAAAATCGCAAAAAGGATGTGTATAAAAATGATATTAAAAAAACCTGCATTGTCTAAAAAAAAAAAAAACATTTAAAAAATCACGTAACAAGCCCTACAAATGAAAAAGTTATAGCTGTTTAACCAATGTGTGCTAAAAATGGCCAATTGGTGTCTGGTCCTGAAGGCTCAAAATAGCCCGGTCCTGAACCATGTGAAGAAGCATTCGGCACACAAACAAATGTGGTTCATACATTTTTCAGTTTTATTAGATTGTATTCTATGCCATGGGCAAAGTGCGTGCAACGTTTCGGTCCACAGACTTTCGTCAGGCACTAGATCCCACTTCGCGTTTGTCTATCCTGTCGTTGAGCGCTGTCATCAGTATGGCGGCTTACTGCTTGTTTCTTGAGCGCCAAGAAACCAGTGCCTGACGAAGGTCTGTGGACCGAAACGTTGCACGCACTTTGCCCATGGCATCGAATACAATATAATAAAACTGAAAAATTTATGAACCACATTTGTTTGTGTGCCGAATACTTCTTCACATACGATTGGGTTGGGACCCTATTCGTGCACCTCCTTTGGTCTAGTGTGCTCTGAACCAATACAGGTCCTGAACCAGTTAATGTATAAAATGATCTACAGAACTCTGGATGAGAAGTGCTGTACTGTGTAATATGAGAATCCTTTTCTACAATAACCTAGTCATGTAATCTTGAATTACATGAATTGAATCAAATTTTTTTTAACCTTGATCGACTCATGCAGCAATTAAAAACGTTCCCTGCACAGATAAACAACGGTCAAGTACATCATGAGCACATGTTCATATATATATATATATATATATATATATATATATATATATATATATATATTTATGTATAGATATATATATCTATATATATATATATATATATATATATTTATATATCCAAAAAGAAAATTCAGCAGCACTCCAAAGATCCAAGTAAAAAAGTGAAGTTTATTGAGCCAACATGGCAATGCAACGTTTCCGTCCCACCTTGGGACCTTTCTCAAGCATAGTGATACATACAGGTTCAGTGATTTATATAGTGTGTATACAATCAGTGTCATCAATCTCATTAAAATAACGAGGTTGATATATACATCTCAAAATAACGTGATACACCAAAGAAAGAGTATCGAAACGACATCAATCGATACAAATAGTGAAAACAATACATTGATGTTAAAAACAACATAAAACATACATTTCTTATGCAAGAAAACAGAACATTCTTTAAATCGCAATATTCACCAGCTGGGTGAGATTCAGAGACTGCACGACCACTTGACCAATCAGAACGCAGGTATTGTTGTAAGACGTATAACACTTGTCATTCACAGCCAGAATCTGTCCAGCTCCACTGCGCATGCGTCGGATCAGTCCGGACCGGATATGACGTCTCGCTGTGGTAACTAGGATACCGATCGTTGGTAAACAAAAGTACTCGTAATATTCAATAGTATATGGTCGATCCGTATAACCCAGAAATGACACATTGCTTCACGCATTTAAATATATCGATCCTCCGAAAAGGCCATAACATACAGTGCAGATAGAAAATATGAATTAACTAAAAGAATCTATTGCTCTACTTGTCTTTATACAGCACCAACCGGGTAAATATACCCAAATATAAATCCTACATGCGAATGGGCTATTTACCGCACATCTTAATTACGGTGACAGAAACTCATTCATAATGATATATAAATCAACAGATAGAATCCACACGAGGAAGACGGGATCCCGACCACATTCCGTGGGCGGCGGTCTCCGTCAATCAGGTTCATGGAAAGAAACGCACACAACATCGTGTGCGCGGTCCCAACCATATCACCTATAACCCGTGTAACGGACTCACTAGATTAAAAATAATAAACATAAATATAAAAAGGTGAAACCGTGGTAAATATTTCTTCCCATATATTGTCTGATGCACAATTGCAATTGTTAGCCAGGGGCTTGTCTTTCTGTCCGAGTCAACGTCTAGATTGGTTTCAATTAGAACTTGATTTATATAATTTTATTAGATCAATTAAACTGAAAGTGTGGTTTGACTCTAAGCCCCACGACAATATAGTGGAGACTGAACCTAAACCAATTTGTCTTAAAGACTTTGGTTTATTTAATAAGAGTGGCTTTCAGCCGCCTGTGATATCGAATTCTATTGAAACATATGTGGAGTTAGTCAAGAAAGATCTGTCTAAATTACGTGTACAGAACCATGATTGTCTTAATCACCCTAATGTCACTACTGCAGAAATGACGGCTATGCATGAGTTGATCCATAACCACGACCTCACCATCAAACCCGCTGACAAAGGGGGTGCGGTCGTGGTTATGGATACCGCAACATATTTGTTGGAAGCTCATAGACAGTTGAGTGATACAGATATTTACAAATTATTAAGAACTGACCCTAGGTGTGACATTGAGAAAAAGATAAGTAATTTTCTGACATTAGCAGTTGATGAGGGTATTATCGACTCTGCATTATATACCTTCTTGCTTATAGATCATCCAAACACTCCTTGTCTTTATTTACTTCCCAAGATTCACAAGGGATTAGTGAATCCGCCAGGTCGCCCGATTGTATCTGGTAGGGGTTCCCTTTTAAACAATATCTCGATTTTTGTAGATAAGGCATTGAGACAATTTGCAACAGACACTAGATCCTATATTAGGGACACCACAGATTTCCTTCAGAAATTAAAACAGATAAAACCTCCAGCAGGGGCTCTGCTGGTGTCTTTTGATGTTGTCTCCCTCTATACCTCTATAGGACATGATAGAGGTATGGAGGCAGTGAGACGTAAACTAATGGATTCTGACTATGATAACCCGTGTAGGGAATTCATCATGTCTCTCCTAGAAATTATTTTGACTAATAATTACTTCATGTTCAACGACAAATTTTACATCCAATTGAAGGGGACGGCGATGGGGTCCAATATGGCCCCTACCTACGCTAATATTTTCATGGACATGATGGAGGAGACATGCGTCTATGTGTCCCACCACTTCACTCATGTACTGGGGTGGTGGAGATACATAGACGATGTCTTCCTCATCTGGACGGATACTGTAGCAAACTTGGTGTCTTTTCACCAGTTTCTGAATCAGATTGATCAAAATATCCAATTTACTATGACCTATTCTAATGAAATGGTACAGTTTTTGGATGTCAATGTAATACTGAGGGATAATGTCCTAACTACTAAGCTATATACGAAAGATACAGATCGTAATACCCTTTTACAGTTTGAGAGCAGTCACCCTAAGAACATGATACGGTCCCTGCCATTGAGTCACATGATGAGAGCAAAACGGATTGTAGATGATCCGAATGATTTAGACATGTCCCTAGATCTCATGATCGCTAATTTTGTACAAAGGGGATACCCTAAACATTTATTACATGCTCACAAGATGAGGATTAAGAGTATTCCGAGGGAAACATTGACTAAACCGTATAAACACATTAAAAGCAAAAGATTACCATTTATATCTACATATAATGTGTTGAGTGGCAATATATCTAGCATTTTGAATAGACATTGGCCTATTATCAAAAATAGCTATAATCATATTTGTGAACTAAACAATCCACCCTTAATGTCTTACCGTAGATCTAAGAATCTACGGGACAATCTTGTTAGAACCAGAGTTGGTGAACAACAGTTAAAAGGGACACAAGCGCTATTAAAGGCTTTAAGACCAGGTAATTTCCCATGCCATAGATGCATTAATTGCAATCTTATGCAGAGGGGTAATACTTTTGATCATCCTGTGACACATAAGTTATTTAAGATTAAACATCATGTAACTTGTGATACAGACTGGGTCATTTATGTACTTTGGTGCCCCTGCCATCTTTTGTATGTAGGGGAAACTACATGTGATTTTAAAACAAGATTGAATAACCATCGGTACTCAATTAGAAAAAAGAAATGTGACTTACCTGTTGCAAAACATTTTACTGATCATGGCCATACTGAAAAAGATCTTAAATTTATGATCCTTGACCATATCCCTGTATCCTATAAGGGGGGTGATCGACATAGGGCACTTCATAAATGTGAACTTCAATGGATTTTCCAATTGAATACCTTGCGACCTAATGGTCTTAACGTTGAATTTAATGTAGCCAGAGTTGCTTCTTGAGACCGTTACCTCCTGTTGTGTCTTGACTTCTGGCGATATTCTCCTCCTTAAAAATGTATAAAAATGTGTGATACATATATAAAAAAATTTTTTGACATATTTTTAATAATCATTTTTCTATTATAGATAAACATGGGACTGCAGGACCACTTCAGATCAACTTTATTGATATTACGATAACCAATATTAGCGATATCTCCGATTGAAAAATGGTTGAAATGTTCTCTTGCTCAATGTGTCTGTTTTTCAGCATATTAGATTTTTCATTAGTTTCTTTCTTTCCCATGGCTGGGTGATATTTACGGCACATCTTTTCTCTCCTTTTTATATTTATGTTTATTATTTTTAATCTAGTGAGTCCGTTACACGGGTTATAGGTGATATGGTTGGGACCGCGCACACGATGTTGTGTGCGTTTCTTTCCATGAACCTGATTGACGGAGACCGCCGCCCACGGAATGTGGTCGGGATCCCGTCTTCCTCGTGTGGATTCTATCTGTTGATTTATATATCATTATGAATGAGTTTCTGTCACCGTAATTAAGATGTGCGGTAAATAGCCCATTCGCATGTAGGATTTATATTTGGGTATATTTACCCGGTTGGTGCTGTATAAAGACAAGTAGAGCAATAGATTCTTTTAGTTAATTCATATTTTCTATCTGCACTGTATGTTATGGCCTTTTCGGAGGATCGATATATTTAAATGCGTGAAGCAATGTGTCATTTCTGGGTTATACGGATCGACCATATACTATTGAATATTACGAGTACTTTTGTTTACCAACGATCGGTATCCTAGTTACCACAGCGAGACGTCATATCCGGTCCGGACTGATCCGACGCATGCGCAGTGGAGCTGGACAGATTCTGGCTGTGAATGACAAGTGTTATACGTCTTACAACAATACCTGCGTTCTGATTGGTCAAGTGGTCGTGCAGTCTCTGAATCTCACCCAGCTGGTGAATATTGCGATTTAAAGAATGTTCTGTTTTCTTGCATAAGAAATGTATGTTTTATGTTGTTTTTAACATCAATGTATTGTTTTCACTATTTGTATCGATTGATGTCGTTTCGATACTCTTTCTTTGGTGTATCACGTTATTTTGAGATGTATATATCAACCTCGTTATTTTAATGAGATTGATGACACTGATTGTATACACACTATATAAATCACTGAACCTGTATGTATCACTATGCTTGAGAAAGGTCCCAAGGTGGGACGGAAACGTTGCATTGCCATGTTGGCTCAATAAACTTCACTTTTTTACTTGGATCTTTGGAGTGCTGCTGAATTTTCTTTTTGGATATACGTATGGTCTTTGGATCGGGACTATCAGCTGGCACCCTGCATTACTGGAATCTATATACTGAATTAGAGTGCTGCCTTTTTTTCTACTGGTATATATTTATATATATATATATATATATATATATATATATATATATATATATATATATATTGTATAGTTGGTTGTTGGTTGCGCACGACTAATAGCAATTTGTACAGGGAAGCAAATCTCTTTGTCATACCGCATTTTTTTCTAAAAAACTTAATTTTGTACAGCATGAGAAACCGACAAAAATGACACTGAACGTTGTACCAGAGTGAAAAATTACATCACTTCTTCAGGCAAAGACAAAAGCACTTCTTCACTGTCTCTTTTTTTGAAGAAACATGTAATAGCTCTAAATAGATTCTAATAAGGTTTCTGTGTCTATCCATATTATTTTGGTCATGTGATTCTGCAGAACAGTTCCATTGTACTCTAGTGAACCCCCCAGTCTTTGAATTTATTTTATTGTCTATTCCTAAGCTATTCATTGTCAGAGGAAACGTTTTGTGTAGTCATAAAGCTTCCCATATAATACTGCACTACTTTGAATAAGCCAAAATTCTGTGGATCTATTTATGGACTGTGATACCGTATTACAGAATAATAGTGAGGAAGTGAGAGTTAGATCAAATAGTGCAATACTTTGGAATAAATAGATTTATGGAAATTGTCACCAAATCAGTCTACTCATGTAAAATATGTGATTCCTGTAAAACTGTTCTAGTGGGTTCAACTTAATCCACAAAAAACAATCCTACCAATCAAAGGAATGTAAAATAACTTGCCGTATAGGTCTTAAAGCGTACTTTACTTTTCAGAGGTGACTATTCAGAATAAGCAGTCATGTGTGTGTACACAAGGAATAACACTATTTATGCCATTATATAACTTGGATTCTTCATTATTTCGCAGTTTCCCCCTCTGCAGGCTCTAGCTCTATTTCTCAGATGTCTCTGAACTAGTGAGTGGAGCATAACTACTATCATGTCTTCTATACACTGCACACAGAGAAGTGGAGAATCCTGCTCTCCTATCTCTATCTATCACACATGTAGAAGCTGTGGCAGCATGGAGGAGATCATACAGCAGTACTGAGTAGTGTAGCTGAGAATCTTACCAGCAGCCTGTGTCTTTCTCACACTGCTCCTGCTCTCCCTCCCCTCTCCATAGACTTACATGCAGTGTGTGTTGCTGACTCACTGTCTCTCTCTGCTCCTTCCTCCTGATCCCCCTCCCATCTCCATAGACTTGTATAGTAGGCAGTGAAGAGACACACCCCCTACCCACCTTCTGCAAGCCTGTCAATTCTAACCAGGTTTGCCTAACAACAGGGGGTGGACAGCAGATTACAGGGAGGGAGACACCTGGTGGCAGTAATGTCACACGTAATTTGCATAGATCAAACAACAAATTGTAGGTTTTCTATTAGATCAGCGGAAGTTGTATGAAAATTTAGTGTTCATTTAATCTAAATGTTACTTGTCTTGGTGTTCATATGGGACGACAGGTTACAGTGGCAAAATAGGAGGACCGCTATTATATTTATTCTGTCATTTATATCTCAAGGAAGGGTTAATGTAAGGGTAGACATTGATTGGAGAAGACTGATCCAGTGATTCAAAACATATTCAGACCCCTACACTTGCTCCACAATTTATGTTACAGCCTTATTCTATAAAGTATAATATACATTTTTACTTTCTTATCAATCTATACATAATATTCTACTGTATAATGACAAAGTATATCAGGTTTGTAAAAAATTGTACAAATGTATTATAAATAACAAAGTGTTCCACCAATATCTTGCCACTCAAAATTGGCCATCAAAGTCATCGGAAAGGACCTTATATCCCATCTCTGGGAGATATTCTAACTTTAGTCAATCACACATATTCCCACAAAAAAATTATTGCCTACAAAGAACAAACATACTCCCAGTTTGAACAGGTGTGGCATGGATGGCTTCAAAACCCACACAATTGTATATTACTGTACCAAATTGAAGGTACCCTGTTTATGTGAAGATATCCGAGAACGTCTTTATTCAATGTTATTTTGTCACTTTATGTGTTGGACAATGCTATCCTATCACTTGAAAGACTATACTTATATGTAAAAATTGATCTCACCATCAATGTTCCACACATCACTCAGTCATCATTTTAGCTTATGAATCATACAATTGGTTCCAGATTTCAGTGAATGACATACATTACAGATTTGAAGTGAACTCTACATCTGTACTATGTTTTTGAAAAACTCTGTCTATATCCATATGTTATTTTAATAAAAACTTATTGAATAAAAAACTGAAATATCACAGTTACATAAGTATTTAGAACCTTTAATCTGTGCTTTGTTGAGGCTTTCATCACAGATCTCTTTGTACTTTGGTCCTTTCATCTTTCCCTCAATAGTGAATAATTTTCTAGTTCCTGCTTCTGAAAAAAAACAGCGCAAAGCTATTACCACCATGTTTCACCGTAGAAATGGTATAGGCTAGATGATGAGCTTTCCTTTTTTTTCCTCCAGACATGACGCTAAGCATTCAGGCCAAATAATTAAATCTTAGTTTCTCATGTCCTCAGAGTCCTTTAAGGCCTAGTTCACATTAAGTATTTTGCAGGCAGAAAAAAGATTTTAACCTGTGAAAAAAGTTTTTTCTGCCTCCCATTGATTTTAATAGGAAGTCAGAGGCGGAATGGCAGCAAGAAAGGATATGCCGCTTTTTTTCACCACGAGCAGCTAAAAGCCGCCTAACAACGCCTCCGCCTCCCATTGAAATCAATGGGAGGCGATTTTGGTCGTTTCATGGCGCGGATTCCGACGCAATTTCCGCGTCAAAGTCAGTTACAAAAAAGTCGGTGTGAACTGGGCCTAAGTGTCTTTTGGCAAACTCCAAGTGGGCTGACATGCCTTTTTTCTGTGCAGTGGTTTCCATCTGGCCACTATGCCATAAAGGCTTAATTAACCAGGAAGATGTAGAGGAAACGGGAACTCTTTGCATCAGCACTGCTTGTTGAAAATGGCAAACTCCAAAGACGTTACGTTTGTAGTTCATCAGATTTTACTGGCTTGTAGCTGTGTATAAAAACATCTCAATTCGGGATTCAGCCAGTCCATTAGGCTTTAAAACAATTACATTATTTTAACACAAGGGGATATATATGGGGACAGTGATGCCATATGTCTATGGTAATTATGAAAATGTCCTGCTCTTACAGAATATTATGTTTCAAATGTTCATGAATGATAGAACTATTTTAATCACACCATACAATTTTACATTTTTAACACACTTTTACATTTGCCTTCCAATAGGTCATTTTAGATTGCTCTGCCCATGGAGCGGCAGATTCTCCCAGGATTTTTTCTTTAAAGGTTCAGTTGTCTTTTATTAATGTCATTGTGTTAGTGCTTGACAAAGCGTCCGACTTGGTCCCGAAAACGAAATGCTTTTACATACAGTTGTATTAAGAAGCAAACACAACTGAACCTTTAAAGAAAAAATCCTACAAGCCCATTAAAATCTGATAAACTACAAATGTAATGTCTTTAGAGTTTTTAAGTTTAAACAAGAAGCGTTGACTCCACTACGAACCTGGTCAGGGACCACAGCAGCAGCTTGGAGATATGCCTACAGGTTGCTATATCCACAAGCCCCACACCCCCAGGTAAGCAGATTACCTACTATGTTGGTTATTTGATCGTCAATTCTATATGGGTAATGCCCAAAAGAGGGCCTTCTTTTATTTTCTATTTATTTTAGACTATAAAAACCTGATTGGTAGAATGCTGCAGAGATGGTTGTCCTTTCGGAAGGTACTCCGGTTTCCACAGCAGAATTCTAGAGCTCCGTCAGAGTAACCATATGGTTCTTAGCCAGCTCCCTAAACAAGACTCTGAGACTGATTTAGGAAGAGTTCTGGGGGTTTAGTACTTCCATTTAGGAATGATGGAGGCAACTGTGTTTCTTGGGGCTAACAATGCTGCAGCAACTGTTTTTGTACTCTCCCCTAAATCTGTATATTGACACCATCAGGTCTTGGAAATCTACAGGCAATTATTTCTAATTGTTCATCTGTGAGAATTGATATTTACAGTTGTGTGATTTTCCAAATCAGGTCTAATCAATTGAATTGACCACAGATGGACTGCAATTAATTTGTAGAAACATCTCAATGGTGATAAATGGAAACAGAACACAAGTAATGTCAACTTTGAGTGCCATATTAACCCCTTAAGGACACGGCCAATTTTAGCCTTGAGGACAGAGCAATTTTTTTTAAATTTCCCTCTTTGCATCCCGACGCTCATAACGCTTTTATTTTTTGTACGACGTAGTTGTATGAGACTTTGTTTTTTGCGGGACGAGTTGTACTTTATGTATGTACCATTTTTTGGTACAAATACATTATCGTTTAATTTCTATAAATTTTTAATTAGATTAAAATGCAGAAAAAAAGCAGTTGCGCAGCAGTTTTAATATTATTTTTTTTACACCATACACCGATCATCATAAATAATGTTATACATTTGTTGTACAGGTTGTTACGGTCGTGGCGATACCAAATATGTCTATATTATTTCATGTTTTGGGACTTATATTTTAAAAAGTTTATTTATTATAAAAAATGTGTGTTTCTGTGTATTTTATTTACTTTTTATTTATTTATTTACCATTATTTTTTTTTTACATTCATTTAACTTTTTTTTTTAATCCCATAGATCTATGCCAGTACATTAGCCTGTTACTGATCGTACACAGGCAGTTGTTAGGGCATACCTCAGTATGCCCTAACAACAGGAAATATGTTCAGACAGCCCTGGGGTCCTTCACTGGACCCTGGGCTGTCTGGCCATACGAGTTGTGGGCTTTGATCGCGTCACAGTTATCTTCTGTGACGCGATCAATGTGCAGTCCCCCCTCTTTAAACGCCGCGATCAGCTGTCATCGCGGCGTTCAAAGGGTTAACAGCGGAGAGAAGATGTTTCTCTTCTCTCCGCTGTCAGAGCGGGGCCGTGGCTGTGTATTACAGCCGTTGCCCCGCTCTCGATCGCACACACAGAGACGGCACAGACGGCTGTCACACAGGACGAGTATGCTCGTCCTAATGCGCGAAGTGCTCGCTGCTCAGGACGAGCATACTCGTCCTGTGTCGGCAACCAGTTAAGGGTACGTTCACACGGCTTATTTTCAGCCATTTTTTTTGTCCGTAAAAGCCCTGAAAACTTCTGAAAAAACAGAAGCTGAACGCCTCCAAACATCTGCCTATTGATTTTAATGGGAAAAACTGCGTTTCGTTCTGGCGGGGTGTTTCTTAATCGGGGGTTTGGAAAAAACGGCGCGTAAAAAAACGCCTCGTAAACAGAAGCGCATTTGACTTATTGAGCCGTTTTTGGAGCCGTTTTTCATTGGGTCAACAGAAAAACAGCTCCAAAGACGGCTGCAAAAAACGCATAAAAAAATGCTTGATGCTTAAAAAACGGCTGAAAATAAGAGGCAGTTTTCCCTTGAAAACAGCTCCATATTTTACAGACATTTTTCGTTTAGCGTGTGAACATACCCTAAAGGGTCTGCATAATTAGGCGATATTTCAGTTTTTTATTTTTTAAAAAGTTGCGCAAATTTTGAGAAACTTGATTTTGCTTTATCATTATGGAGTTTTGTGTGCAGACAGATTTTGAGAAAAAAAATATATTATCTATTTTAGAATAAGATTGTAACATAACAAAATATAAAAAAAGTCAAAGTGTCTGAATACTTTTTGAATGCACTGTATCTTTGGATAATAGAAAAGAGAAAGGGCCTAGAAAAAAGGAGATTACATACTTTTTGTCAGTCTAAGAAAACATTACAAATTATATCTAGTAATTTCTTGCTGGGTCAAAAATTAAATGTATTACACAAGTTCACATCCCAAGAGAAAATATTAAAAGATGTTAGATGACACATAGGACAGAAATCAATAATAATTGTACTTTTTAATGATATTTTGCACTTTTAAGTTGAATGACCATCTGTCCTCAAAATTAGGTGCAGCAGGAAATCGTATCGAAAAGCTATGGTAAATCAAACACTTGCAAAACCATCTTGTGAAATGGTAGATGTTTATATTTTTCATCATATACACATTAACTTGTTTATACTGCATTTCAGAAGATGTTATCAAAAATATCACACATGACAGAAGAAAATTGAGGTTTATTACTTGGATGCAATTATATCCTATTGTGTGAAACAGCTTTTCCTTGTTAAGAACAAAGAGAAACTGCTAGGCCTATTATAACATCTGATTTCATGTTGTCATAGGATATAATGAAAGATGACTGCTCCATGCTGAAGACGCAGCTTAAAGAACGAGATGAACTTATTCAACAACTGCAAGAAGAGCTGGTGAGTTATACAAGAACCTTTGAAAAATAGTTATTGAAAAGTAATGTTATTTTAGACTCCTTTAAAGTTCTTACAAGGCGTATGGTTTTAAGGCATTGTACACAAAAGCATCCTTATTGCTCTCCATATTAAGTGTTTTGTGTATGTTCTGTTCATAACAACTGGAATGAAAAATAAAAAAATGTGTACTAATTATAGCGAAATTGCTTAGACTGTTGTCACACATCATAACGTAAGCGTTATGGAGATGTATTTATTTGCAAAACTGAAGTGCAGGGCCTGTCGGAGTGGTGCATGACACATGGATTTAAAGAACACCAAAGAGATTATCCTTTTATCATGCACCACCCCCACCTACCCTGCACTAGGCACAGCATATTCAACAAACTGTCAATATGTCAATAGACTCACCAGAAATGGCTCTTCCTACTCGAACGTGTAACATATCTGGCCAGCAAATTCCTTACACCTATTTCAAGTCTTCTTTCACAACACTAGATAAGAAAAATGGCTTGCACTTAATTACTTTTTCGTTCCTTTTTTTAATAATTGGATTGAGGCACCTAAATAGATATGCACACAATGACAAAAAAATTATTTTCAACATTGCGGGAAAGGGATACTTTTCCAGACTTATATACATACAGTGATCAAAATTGTTTGAGGTCTGGTTTTTACTTAAATGTTGTACATTCTTGGATATTTACTATATAACAAAACTAATTTTGAAACAGATTTCATGTTAATTTTGCCAAATCAGTAATGTGAAAAAATATGCATGTCTAAGGGCCATCTTTCATTAATTTAGCGTCTCCCTGAGCCCAACATTTTATTTCTTTGTTCTAAATGAATACATATAATTTCATCCAAAACTCACTGGTTTCCAATTATTTTTTGTTTTATATATACATATATATATATATATATATATATATATATATATATATATATATATATATATATTTATAGTTTTTTCATTAAAATATTAAAAACAAGCTTTTCATAGCCCAACCCTTTGTCTAGAATTACTTCAAAATCAGTTAAGCAAATAATGTTATAGGTTTTTTAGTTATTGTAACTGTACATTTTCTTGCTCCCCACAGAGCAACATATCATGTAGTGAGTAGTTATTTATCTGTGATCTTTCTATATTGAGTTTTGAGTATAGATTAATGCATAAGCACAATCAGTGTTGCGGTGGGGGGGAGGGGGGTGTATTACACATAATAGGGCAAAACTCTGAACATTGCCCACTCTAGACTGAAATTTCTTCCAAATATACTACTACAGAGTAAACACACACCATTCCATTTTTGTTCTAAAATAAAGAATAGCGCAGCAAGGAGAGCTATTCTTGCTGATTTCATGATGGAAATCTCAAAAAAGTTAATAGGGTCCTTTGGTCATTGTTTGGATCAGTTATACAAGAGATAAGGCACCGTAGTGTGAAGCCTAATAGTTTTGACTACTTATATATTACTTCTGTTTGTTGTAACAGTTTAATTTGCCTTCTTCTAACCCACTGATCTCCTGATCTTTGTACCAGTCACCTACATTTCATGGTTACTATCTGACGTTATAACTGTTTTGTCAACTGCTGTAATAAATATCAGTAACATTTCAAACCTTAATGCAAAATGAATAGACTGTTTTTTATTTAGTTAGGGCCTGTTCACATCAGCGTCGGGTTCCGTTTGGGCTTTCCGTTTATCTACTCCGTCAGAGGGACAGATAAATGGAAAGACAAAAGGAAACTATACTTTAGTTTGCATTACTAGTGATTTCAATGGTAATGCTTCCGCTTCAGTTGGTTTCCGTTTTTTTCCGTTCCGTAAAATTTTGTCTATTGTTTCTGTGTTTCTAATGAATGAAAACCCCAAACGGAACCCGACGCTGATGTGAACTGTCCCTTAGTGAAAATAAAAGATACGTTACAACCTTCCTCAGGTTAGACACATTATTGTGTTATTTATTTCATACTTATTTGCAATGGTTGCTGCTATTTTATCGAAAGACATCACACTTTCCTTGTCCTATCTTTCATTGCCATAGAAAGTGTTTTGATGGTTATAAAATAAATATAGAGGACAATTTATTTTGGTTTTCTTGCTCTCTTCTTATTTCTTTGTTGTCTTGAAACATAAAGTAATACTCTTTGGGAAAAATAGATGAGTTTAAGGTTAAATAGGATCATTTAGGCCAAAACAGACAGAGAAAAGATCGTAGGGTCAGAGCACACAAATTTATCAAGATGGAATAATGTCTGACAGGTGTCTACAGATGAAATGGATACATTGTAATGGATTGGTCTGTACAAATGTTTTCTTGTCTCTGTAGAACAAATAGAGATATTTTATTGTTTGCATCTCTCTTGTGTCCAGATTCTTATATCTTTTCATTAAGCAGATGCCAGAAGCAAGAGCTGTGGAAGAATAATCAAAAATGCTGTGCTTGTAGGGTCATCACCAGCAATGCAGAGAGTGTCATGTTGTAATGAGGTCAGGCTCTTAGAAAGCTGACTATGAGAAACAACTGAGATAATATAAAATAAATCATGTGTGCATATATTATGCAGACTTTTAGAAAGAAACAATAAAGGACTGAGTGTAACAAAGTCACTGAATTTATCTAAAGTTTCTGAAACAAAATCAAATATTTTAGCATTATTTTTTTTATTTGAGGTAAAATGAAACAATAACAATTATTTTAATTCATCATTTTAAACAACAGTTGAAGGAAGTTGATACAATGAGATCTATGTGAAAAATGACACACAGGGAGCCCATGTTGCACCAAAAGTCTGTAGGAAGCCTTTGATAGAGTGGTCTGGTCCTGACTCAACTTGGTGCTTATAAAAAACGGTATTACTGGCAATTTTTTCACTTTGATACAAGCAATATATAATTCTCCTACAGCTCATATATCTATTCCGGGGCTTATTACACCAAAGTTTCAAATTATCAAGAGGAACCAGACAGGGATGTCAACTATCTCCTTTATTGTTTCATTTATTTATAGAGCCTATAGCTAGATCTATCATACAAAAGGATAATATACAGGGAATTAAAATTAACAACTACCAAGTTAAAGTGTCAATTTTTGCTGTTGACCTTTTGTTTTTTTACATAATGTAGATAAAGAGCTTCATAGAGTTATGAATATTTTTAATAAATATAGCCCCCTATCAGTCTTTCAAATTAACTATGAAAAAAACGGAGGTATTGTTTCTTGATGAAGCACAAAATATTAGGGAACATCCGGATCTTCAGAAACAGGGATTAAAAATTGCCAAGCAAGAAATAAAATATTTAGGAGTTAGGATGGGACGAACTAAAGAATTTATCTGCAAGAACAATATACAGACATTATTACCCAATGTTGAAATGGAGGGACTTGCCACTCTCTCTGTTTTGAAGAATGTTACTGGTGAAAATGGTACTACTTCTGAAAATATTATATACATTCCAAATGATATCTTCCATAATAAAAAACAAAAAAAGAAAATAATTAGAAGCGGCTTTTCTTCGATTTATTTGTAATAATAATAATAATAATAATCTTTATTTATATAGCGCCAACATATTACGCAGCACTTTACAATTTAGAGGGGACATGAAACAAACAATATCAGACATTACATAGTGACAAAGTTAATTTACAATTCAAACCTGGAGAGTGAGGACCCTGCTCGCAAGAGCTTACAATCTATGAGGACATAAAGGAGACACAAAGTGTAACAGTGTTTGTTCTTATACACATGCGGTGGTGACATAAAGCTGCATGAGCCGGTCACCAGCCAGTATCCGTGTATGACGGACACAAAGATAAGGAGTGTGAGGGAATCTTATTCTGATGACTAATCTAAAAGGAGGGCCATGGAAAGGAGTCAGATTAGGGAATGTTATAGGCCTGTCTAAATAGATGTGTTTTCAGGGCACGTTTAACACTGTGGATATTGGGAATTAATCTGATTGTCTGGGGTAGCGCATTCCAGAGGACGGGTGCAGCACGAGAGAAATCTTGGAGACGGGAGTGGGAGGTTCGGATTGTGGAGGATTTTAATCTAAGGTCGTTGGCAGAACGTAGAGCCCGAGTAGGGTGGTAGACAGAGATGAGGGAGGAGATGTAAGGAGGTGCAGCACTGTGGAGAGCTTTGTGGGTGAGAGTAATTAGTTTGACTTTTATTCGGAAGGGGATGGGCAACCAGTGCAGTGACTGGCACAGATTAGAGGCGTTGGTGTAGCGGTTGGTCATAAAGATGAGCCTGGCTGCTGCATTGAGGATAGATTGGAGAGGGGAGAGTTTAGTGAGGGGAAGACCGACTAGTAATGAGTTACAGTAGTCAAGACGAGAGTGAATCAGAGCAACAATGAGAGTTTTGGCGGTTTCCTCCGTAAGAAAAGAGCGGATTCTGGAGATGTTTTTGAGGTGAAAATGACAGGAGCGTGAAAGTGATTGTATGTGAGGAGTAAAGGAAAGATCTGAGTCAAAAATAACCCCGAGACAGCGGGCATGCTGCTTAGGAGTGATGGTAGTGCCACACACAGAGATGGAGACATCAGGTTTAGGGAGGTTAGTAGATGGTGGGAACAGAAGGAGCTCAGTTTTAGAAAGATTCAGTTTCAGATAGAGAGAGGACATGATGTTAGAGACAGCGGACAGACAATCACTGGTGTTCTGTATTAGAGCAGGGGTGATGTCACGGGAAGAGGTATATAATTGGGTGTCATCAGCGTAGAGATGGTACTGGAAGCCAAATTTGCTGATGGTTTGTCCAATAGGAGCTGTGTAGAGAGAAAAGAGCAGCGGACCTAGGACTGATCCCTGAGGAACCCCGATAGCAAGGGGAAGAGGAGAAGATGTGGAACCAGCAAATGACACACTGAACGAGCGGTCAGAGAGATAGGAGGAAAACCAAGAGAGAGCCGCGTCCTTGAGGCCAATAGAGTGGAGCATGTTAAGTAGGAGTTTGTGGTCTACAGGGTCAAAGGCTGCAGAGAGATCCAAAAGAATAAGGCGAGAGGATTTACCGTCCGATTTAGCCACCAAGAGATCATTTGAGACTTTAGTAAGGGCAGTTTCTGTGGAGTGTAGAGTGCGGAAACCAGATTGTAAGGGGTCAAGAATGGAGTTAGCAGAGAGATAGCAGATAAGGCGAGAGTAGACCAAGCGTTCCAGGAGTTTGGAGATGAAGGGCAGATTAGAGACTGGTCGGTAGTTAGCAGCGCTGGATGGGTCAAGAGTTGTTTTTTTCAGTAATGGGTTTATAATGGCATGTTTAAAAGCAGAGGGAAAGATACCAGAGGAAAGAGAGAGGTTAAATATTTTAGTCAGGTGACTAGTGACAGCTGGGGAGAGGGACTGGAGGAGGTGTGAGGGGAGAGGATCACTAGGGCAGGTAGTAGGACGAGAGGAAGAGAGGAGCCTCGAGACTTCTTCTTCAGTTATTGGGTCAAATGCTGAGAGTGAAGAAGAGGGAGTGCGGGAGGGAAGGGGATCGATGTTACTAGGGGACTGGGAGATAATATCATGCCGGATGTTGTCAATTTTAACTTTAAAATAAGTGGCCATGTCTTCAGCACTGAGATCTGTGATTGGCGTCTGCACTTTAGGACTAAGGAGGGAGTGAAAAGTATCAAAGAGGCGTTTTGGATTATTAGATAGTGTGGAGATGAGAGAAGTGAAATAGACTTGTTTAGCTCGGAGAAGGGCAGAGTTGTAAGTTTTGAGCATAAATTTGTAATGGAGGAAATCTGCATCCAAATGCGATTTTATCCACAGTCGTTCGGCACATCTCAAGCACCGCTGAAGAAAGCGGGATTGAGGCGTGTGCCAGGGTTGTCGTCGTCTTTGTCGGGTGGTTCGGAGTGTAGGGGGGGCTGCTTCGTCCAATGCATTTTTGAGAGTGTTATTATAAAGTTTGGCAGCCAGATTGGGACAGGAGAGGGAAGAGATAGGGTACAATGAGGACTGTAGACTGTCTATGAGTTTCACAGTGTTAATGGCATGTAGATTTCTGTATGTCTGATACGTAGGGATGACCTGAGGAGGCCGAGAATATTTGATAGTAAAGGAGAGAAGATTGTAGTCAGAAAGCGGGAGAGGAGAGTTAGTAAAGTCAGAAACTGAGCAGAGCCGGAAGAAGACCAGGTCAAGTGAATGCCCGTCCTCATGTGTAGGAGAGTTAGTAAGTTGTGACAAACCTAGGGACGAGGTTAAAGATAGAAACTGGGAGGCAGATGAGGAGATTGGGTTATCAATGGGGATGTTGAAGTCACCCATGATGAGAGTGGGTGTTTCAGAGGATAGAAACTGTGGAAGCCAGGCAGCAAAATGATCCAGGAATTGGCGGGGTGAGCCCGGTGGGCGGTAGACAACTGCCACTCGGAGGGAAAAAGGGTGAAAGAGTCTGAGGGTGTGGACTTCAAAAGAGGGAAATGTGAGTGAGGGGACCGGGAGAATGACCTGAAAAGTGCAGTGTGGAGAAAGAAGTATACCTACTCCTCTACCCTGCCTGTTCTCAGGTCTGGGGGCATGAGAGAAGTGGAGACCACCATAAGATAGAGCAGCAGGGGAAGCAGTGTCAGACAGGTGTAGCCATGTTTCTGTAAGAGCCAGAAGGTTGAGAGAGTTAGAAAGGAAGAAGAGGGAAAAGACATAAAATGTCTATAGATATACTTCAAGCTTTCAAGCAGGGAGGGGGTATATCCTTTCCAAACCTGAAAAAATACAATTGGGCATGTATCATCATGAGATATCCTATTGAGTGGATTAGAAAGAGCTCAAATTCGGTTGATAGCGAGATTGAGAAGGCTTTTTTTTACCGTTTCCTATGAGCTCAATTGTTCTGACATACCAGTAGCCCAGAGGAATGCAATTTCATTGAGTGATACATGGAAGGTTCGGGGCAAGTGTACCACTATACTTGGAATTTCACCCCACATTACTATGTTTTCCATAGTAGGAGAACATCCTGCATTAGTGACTATTACACCCAAAAGAGTCATTTTAAAATGGCAACAATGTGGGTTGAAATCTATAACTCAAGTGATTCATCGAGAAAATGGAATGATTTATGGTTTCCGTGAAACGCTAGATGAATTTTGAATCTCAAATAAAGACTATTTATATTATTACCAGTGGAGACTTAATGTGTCAGTTTTGTAGAGACCATCCTAATCTCTGGAATCCATCTGATTTTTATCAAATAATACCAAATGCAGGAGGTAAAACCTCAATATCTCGTATCTATCATATATTATATATCACTAGGATAAATTATAAAGAGTTAAACTCTAATTGTTTTGAAAAATGGGCAAAAAAAACTCTCCCAGATATTAAAATATCACCAGTTGAGATTCAGGAAACAATATATAAGGATTCAAAGAATATCAATATAGCGGTAAAATCTGAGACATTAAGAGAACTTCAACGGAAGATAAGTTTTAAGGTTTATACTTCTTTTAATGTGGGGTTCGAACACAACAAAATCGAGTTGTCAAAATTCAGAGACCAACAAAGTCCAACTAATGCACGTCCAAAATGCTCACTTCTCAAAGCTGGACTATGACATTCTTTGTGGAAGTGTCCACAGATTCAGATCTTTTGGAACCAAGTAGTCTAATTTATTAATACTGTAGTAGACAAGTCCTTAGTTATGAATCTGTGGACTCTCATCTTCAATGCTGACTTAGAGTCAAACGAAATAGAAATAAAGATAATCATTACGCTATTAATATTGACAGCGAAAAATACTATTTTTAATGCTTGGTTAAAACCCCACAAACCAGCCTATAATGAGTTCTTAAATCTCTTAAAGTTTTTTACTACATTAGAATGGCTATATATTTATCAGAGGGAAGGTGTTCAGAGGAAACCATGGGAAAAACTGATGAAGTGTTTATTTGATAAACAAGACATATATCATTTTTACGATTAAAACTACTATATGTTTCTATGGTTTGACCTGTGTAAACTCTACAGATCACTAGAACAGAGCAGTGGTACTGGTAAATATCCTGTTTGCTCTGCTAAGCTTTCTTTGGATGTTGCGTGGTCAGCCATTGACTATAATGCCCCTTTGTCTTAGCAATTGGCAGTGGTCATTGTGGTCGGATTCCTGCCATTCAGGCTTTGACGACTTATCCTAGTGATTTGCCATCAATGTCTGTCCTGAGCTAACCCTTTTAAGAAGTTTGTGCTATTATTAAAAGAAAACTATAGGTAAAAGTAATACACTGCATTATGTATATTGCAGAGCCAAGGAGAGCAAAGCATAACATAAGGATTCATAGAACACCAAACAGAGAATCATTGTGTCAGGCACCACCTCTTCAGGCCCTGCACTAGGCATAAAATGGTTTGTTCGTTTTTCTGGACTGTTGCTTTAAATTTATTTTTGTAAAAATAAAATGGTAGTTTTTAAAAAAATATTAGTAAAACACATTACAGTCAAAGAAGCAAAACTACAGACCTCACTGACTGTTCACTAAATAGTTATTTTTTTTTCTTTCGCAACTTTATTAGTTTTATTTACAGTTCACATAGCCATGGCAAGCTCAGAAAGGGCAGAAATCTGTTCTAAATCCTTAAGACCAGGCATGGAACATTGTGCTAATGTCATCTCTGTAACCAATAGAACAAGGGGGAGTAAATCAATAAAGACAAGATAGTTTTTCTTGACCAAAACGTTTTTGACTACTTGTGATCTTGAAGATAGACTTCAATGATGTTCATTTTAATGTTACCTTGTATGTCCCATCCTGCCTTGATCATATGAAAATACTATATAAGTATTTAAAGGGTTCTCCCAACTGAAATATTTATAAACGTCTGATAGATGCAGGTTCCAGCTCTGGGACCCACACCTATCTCCAGAATGGGGGTCACTCAAACCGTGTCCCGCCTAAAATAGCGGCGTCCACCTCTCTTGGAGAATGTACAAGAGAGGTGGTTTTGCATGTGCAGAGCTCTCTCTATTCATTCCTATAGGATTTACGTAAACAGCCAAGCAAGTGGGCTTGGCTGTTTCCGTAACTCCCGTAGGAATAAATGGAGAGGGTGGTGGCTATGTGCAGCCACCTCTCCAATCTTTTTCCACCTAGATTCAACGGCTGGCAGGTGTCCCCCATTCTATAAATAGGTGCGGGTCCAAGAGCTGGGACTCGCATCTGTCAACATCAAAATGTTTCAGTTGAGAATACTCCTTAAAGTTCTTGTTTTTGTCATTGAAATATAAATAGACACAGTTGCCTCAGAAAGGAATAAATATGTTTTTCTACGAGTGGACACTTAAGACATTCTAACTTATGTCTTATGTTGGTACTACTTACTGGAGCCTATATATATATATATATATATATATATATATATATATATTCTTATTCCTGTATATTCTTTATTATTGAAAAATGGTCTAAATATCATTAAAGGGGTTTTCTGGGACTTTTATATCGATGGCCTGTTTTTTGTAAAGGCCATCAATATTTGATTCGTTGGGGTCTGATGTCGCCAGGAGATGAACCCACACTAATCAAGTACTGATGGTCTCTCATAAGGTTAGGCCATCATTATTAAAGTTCCCCCAAAAAAACCTTTAACTGCATTAACCATTCATTATGCCAAAAACATGGAGCTATGGTCAGCCCATGTTGTTATAAATTTGGGCTTCAAAACTTCCTTTCAACACAATAGACGTATAGGTTGGACTTGATAGACATTTCTTTTTTCTACCTATGTAACTATGTTCTTTTTTAAATTAATTCTTGTGGTTAGTCCTATTCATTTACCTTCATGGTAAACTAGGAATTATCTGACTTCAATTGACATATTCTTGGTACGTTTTCAAGTACTTGTGGTTAGTCTCTTTGGCAAAATGAATTCACTAATTCAAAAGTGGTTCTAATGCTTCACATAATGCAATAGCATATCAATTTTACCATCCGGAAAACATGCTTGGAAATATTTAACAGAAAATGAATTTCTACTCAGCACTTAGAACCTGCTTATCCTTGCAGCTTTTTGTTGACATGCACCATAATGGATGAATACTAGTGACTATGGCAGATCCATGGGTCTGCAGTAAAGATATGACATAATGCATCTTGTTTCTTTGCCTATGATGTTATGTTTTTATTGGCTTGCACTCAAAATAGTAACTGCATTTAATATGTCATTTTATCATATTGGCAATGGAATTACTAAGAAAACCTATACATATATTTCATATATAGTTTAATATTGAATAAAGATGATAACTGGAGAACATTTAATATACTCAACCAAAAGGAAAAAATATATATTTTCTGTAATTAAAAGAAAATGACTAAAAAGACAAAAAAATATATTTTTGAGTTCGGTATGTTAAAAGCGGTTGTGCATTCTAAATTCATAAAATGGATTAACAGTCCAGTGGGCTGTCTTAACCATTGATTGAACGGTCTTCCCTGTAAGAGTGTAAATACAGAAACATCTGGTATTCACTGTGTAGGACCTCCCACTGGACACTTAAAGGGGTTGTCTCGAGATTAAAAGTTATCTCCTAACCACAGGATAGGTGATAACATGCTCATGGGGTCCAATCACTGGGACCTCCACTGATCACGAGAACGGGGGTCCTGTTCCTCTGAATGAATGGAGCCGCAGGTTGCACTTGCGCATTGCTACTTCATTCATTCTCTGTGGCACTGCCGGAGATAGCCAAGCGCTTTATTCGGCTATCTCCGACAGTGCCATAGACCGTGAATGGAGCGACAGTGTGCATGTGCGACCTGCTGCTCAGTTCATTTAGAGGAAAGTGACCCCTTTTGCATGATTGGTGGAGGTCCCAGCAGTCAGAACCCCACTTAATTTAGGCTAGATAAAGTCTGAAAAATTATTATTGTTATTAAATAATTAAAATAAATTAGTTATTATATATATTGTTATTATTTACAGTCTTGGAGTGTTTAGCTAAATGTTATCTGTTGTTTGAATTACACAGTCCTAACATTAATCTACATAATAGGCACACATAAGCACATTTAAATCCTCTCTCTGTTATACACTAAGAAACCATTAGTTAAAAAAAAAACAGATTATATATACTTAACATTATTAAAATGTCACAGTCTTTACCCTTTTATAGATATAATTAATTATATAGATACAAAATCTGCCTTTTTTTGCAGTAATTGCTCTCAGCCAACTCATCTCCAAGAGACAGATGTTCATTATGGGAATGACAACATCATATGATACGCCATAGGGATTAGCGTCCCATTTTTACTGTGCTGCAGAACTGTGATGAAAAGCTAGTGGCCTGATACAATCTTTAATATTCCCCAGTACTCGTGGAGGTGATTCTGCATATTAGTTTAAGCTGCTGTCACAAAACGTTGTCATATTGCAGTGTTTGGAGTGGATATAGATAAATGATAGTTATATCACTGATGTAGAAGTGCATGCTGTTCTCTCTTCAATTCTGTACAGCACATTTACATAGAAATAATATTAGAGAAATGAACAAATCTGCAATATTAATTCAGGTTTGAAGTGTCCCTTGACATTTAGGAAGCTTACTTTTAGATAGGAGTCTCTTATATAAATTCATCACATATGCCTCACTAAGAATTTCAGCTGCTTCTCTCTTTTTTCAGGTAAAAGATGTTTTACTGTCAGGACAGAATTTAATTAAATGTGGAATTAAATGCCCCTTTCCAAACCAGAGGGGGTTGACTCTCGTGTTGTTGCTAAGACTAATGATCTCTGGAAAAAAAAATGTTCAATTGGCTCTTGAAATATTTGGCTTTGCTGGTCTTTATGTCTTATTAGCAAATAATAGAGAAAAACAAATTTATAGTCTACAAGGAATATATCACATAAAAGTAAATAAATAGAAAGGGAAAGGTGAAAGCTATGATTATGACATTTGTTTTTTTTTAGACTTTACATTAACATTTCAGAAGGAAACTGCTATCAGGCCTTGGCTTCTGAAATTCCAGTACATCACAGGCCTGCAATGGCAGATCATTATTGGGAGCTTTGGGCGGCCGCCCGAGGCTCCCGGGGGGGCCCACGGCCGCCCCAAGTACAATGAGTTTTTGCCGCCATTTTGCCACGGATCGTGACAAAAACCTTAACAAAACGGCATTGTGTATGTCCTGTAAAGGAACTGCAGACATAAAGATCACATGACTTTATGTCTGCAGCTCTTTTTACTGATTAAAGACCTGCTGGCCACATGACCGCAGGTCCTACAACAGCAGCAAAAGAGAAGACTGTGAGGTGAGGTGAGCTGCAAGCTAAGTATAAGGGGATCATGGATTTGTTTAAGTGGTCTGGGGTCTGTGTTTAGGGGGTCTGTATTTAGGGGGTCTGCATTTAGGTGGTCTGGTCTGGGGTCTATATTTAGGTGGTCTGGTCTGGGGTCTGTATTTAGGGAATCTGGTCTGGGGTCTGTATTAGTTTAAGGGGTCTGCATAAGTTGAAGGGGTCTGGGGGTCTGGTCTGGGGTCTGTATTTAGGAGGTCTGGGGTCTGTATTTATGGGTCTGTATTTAGGGGGTATGTATTTAGGGGGTCTGTATTAGTTTAGTGGGTCTGGTCTGGGTTCTGTATTCAGGGGTCCGGTCTGGGGTCTGAATTTACGAGGTCTGGGGTCTGTATTAGTTTCAGTGGTCTGTATTTCGGGGGTCTGTATTAGTTTGAGGGGTCTGTATTTAGGGGGTCTGGTCTGTGGTCTGTATTTAGGAGGTCTGAGTTTCTGTATTAGTTTAAGGGGTCTGTATTTATGGGGTCTGGAAATCTGTATTAGTTTAAGGGTTCTGGGGTCTGTATTTAGAGGGTCTGGGGTCTGTAATTAGGGGTCTGGTCTGGGGTCTGTATTTAGGAGGTCTGGGGTCTGTATATTTAGGGGGTCTGGTCTGAGGTCTGTATTTAGGGGTCTGTTCTGGGGTCTGTATTTAGGGGTCTGGTCTGGGGTCTGTATATTTAGGGAGTCTGGTCCGGGGGCTGTATATTTAGGGGGTCTGGTCTGGGCTCTGTATTAGTTTATGGGGGTCTGCATTTAGGGGGCCTGGTCTGGGGTCTGTATTAGTTTAGGGGGTCTGGTCTGGGGTATGTATTAGTTAAGGGAATCAGGTCTGGTGTTATTAGTTTAGGGGGTCAGGTTTGGGGTCTGTATTTAGGGGGCTGGTTTGGGGTGTGTATTAGTTTATAGGGTCTGTATTTAGGGGGCCTGGTCTGGGGTCTGTATTAGTTTAGGGGTCAGGTCTAGGGTCTGTATTTAGGGTCTGGTCTGAGGTCTGTATTTAGGGTGCTTGTTCTGGGGTCTGTATTTGTTTAGGGTGCTTGTTCTGGGGTCTGTATTTGCTTAGACGGGTCTGGTCTGGGGACGGCAATAGTTTAGAAGGTTTGGGGTCTGTATGCATTCTAATTTATTAGTCTGAGTAAAAGGGGTTGTCTGGGCACATCGATAGGTCATCAGTATGAAAAACCGGTCCATGCCCGGACAACCCCTTTATTGTATGGTCCTGGACCTTTCATTTTTTTTTGCATTATTCAAGTATGATTGTTATGTCTCATTTACCAGCAATTAGGATTCTTTGGAAACTAGATTCTCCCGGTTTGTTTATTTATTTCCAGCAAAAACATATTCTGCTGTGCTGTACAGAAATTGTCATCATTCACATCAGTCCCTGTTACTTTTGTGGCTTACGGTCTAATTTTCCTATCTCAGAGACACACACAGGGGGTCATTTTAATAGGGTGAATTAATAAACCTATCAATATGTTTTTGGAGCATGGTATAAAACACATGCAAATATGGCAAGAACATACAAATTCCATGAAGATGTTGCCCTTGGGTGAATTCAAAACCAAGACCCCAGTGTTGCAAGGCATGGGTGCCACTGTGCTGCCCAGATTTAATATTTGAGAAAATATAAGAAAATGGATGCTAAAATATAGAACTGTGTCCTTTGGACTAGCTGATTGTTTTTTTGTATAATATTTGTAAACCCTTGCAGAAAATTCTTATAAGCAACTATAATAGAAATGTATTGATAATAGCGGAATGCCAAGGTTTTCTTGTAAAGTATGCTCCTTTTTTCCATCAGTTGTTAAGTTTGTACTGCAGCAATGAGGTTGGTGCACTGGGATTCTTAAAAAGGAGATTACTCATACAGTAAGGACAGAGCTTGGGCTTTTCTCCAAATCATTTTTCAGTGATATAGTTTCCATCATCCTAGCATTCCAAGCGTAGTGAACCATACTTATAGCAGCACTTCATAGAGCGGTAGCCACATTTAAATTAAAAATTGGGTTTTCGTGCCCAACGAATATAATGTAAGTGGCAAAGAAACAATATTTTGTTAGAAAATGTCATCTAGATATAGATATCTATAAATATTGCACACTGCATCAATATTTCTATATACGAATCTAATTTATATTGATGACATGGATTATACACAAAACAGTAAATCTATCTTAAATAAGAACTAAAATACTGTAGGCAAAGATAAATAGTAACAAAATTATTTATTGTATTGTACACGACTAGGGGTATTGTAGAGTTCAGTCCAGGTATATACTATCTCCCCTAACCACCAAGCACAAATCCCATCCTACAAAATAATGAGATAGGAAATAAAACAGCCTCTATAATAATAAAATATTTGACATTTCTCAACTGAATATCCATTACTGCTGTATGTGCCCTAAATGACCTTATTAATTCTGACTTAATGCTGAATTAAAAAGCAAAGCCTTCTCCCAGCTACCAAGAGACAGATTATGTTGAAGGGATATGTGGTTGGGTTGCTGGAACTGGTCCAGGGGGAATCTGCTGGTCCTTCCACGAGCGATGCATATTAAAAGTATGCTCCTACGACAGTCCTCTATTCTGCTGCTGCCATCCAGTGCTCATGTTGACCTTATTTTAACCATGCATACGTTCCCTGCCAAACAAGTTATGTCAGGCCTGGGCTATGCTGCGCTCACTCCATGCCCTCACTTTACTGTGCATCAAATACAATATTAATTGTATATTTTCACATAAAAGATACTTATAGACTACATCCAGTTGTCCAAAAAATATGAAATCCCCACTAACTGCTGGCGTATTAGAACCTAACATTTATTAATCACCTTAAAATATTCACCTATCACATATACTAATTTATTAACAATTGGGATATAAAGAGCATTGATAATTCTATGCTGCTATTTTCCTAGCTATTTTTAAATATAGTCCCTATGGAGTGGTAGGCCTCCTACAATTGGTGTAGATGTTATTGTGATACAAATTGCTATTTGTCGCTATGAACAATGTAACTTGCTGCACATAATTGCTCAGGCCGCACAGAACCAGCCAATACAAGATTCACGCGGGTGTTTAAAACAAGACACTGTCGGCTAACCCTACTTGTTTCATCGATAGGTCCTCTTAAGCACAAGAATATGTTAATGAATTTGCCAGTATTTTACAGGAAATACTAACAAAGTGGTTAATAAGCAACTAAACAATTGAGACCTACAAGGCTCGTAAACACAAATCTTAAGTTACAAAAAACTCCTGCAAATCACATGGGATTTTAACATATAAATATCTGCTATATGATAGGTGAATATTTTAAAGTGATAAATAAAAGTTAATTTCTAATACAAAGGCAGTTAGTGGGTATTCCATATGTTTTCGACTACTGGATGTAGTCTAAAGGTGTCTTTCAAAATTTGTTTAAATAACTGAGCCCCCCTGCAAAAGGTGTCAAGTCGGGACAGACTGTTTTACTGTTTCCACATAAAACTCATATTTCCCTTTGGCTCTTCATTATATTTTATTTTTTCAAATACATCATGACTGTGGCGGAAATTAAAACTACTTATGCCAACCCTTTTTTTTTATACAAGGCTCACTAAAATTACAGTTGGACTCCATGCTCCAAGCTCCATGTCTTTCTATATCTTATTCCTTGCATGTATCTAGACCCTTTAATTCAAATTTTTTTTTTCCACATATTTAAAACCCGTGTTTCTTGAAGTTTCCTACTTTTTGAGGCTCATTTTCCCTCTATACTGTTTAGCAATTACTAATTTAGATTATAATTATTCTATTCTTGATGTAATGAAAATATTATTGCATGCACTGACTTCCCTGGCTGTTGTGGCGAGCTTGTGCTTATGTACAGAAGCCTATCTAAACAAGCATATCTGCAGTATAAAGCATTGGGAAAGACAGAGCAAAAGCATAAGCCTCTGATAAAACAGGACTTTCAGACTAACTTAGAAAAATGCTGCAGTCACTGCTCATTACCATTACCCTAGAAGAGAGTGCCTGACCTCACAAATTCTCTTTTAACTAAATAAGCACAAATTCCCAAAGACACACCATAACTAGTGAAAAGTGTTTCTAGAAGCCATGTAGCGTATAACAACAATATATTAAGACACTGACAATAAAGGTTAAGAAGTAGCATATCAATATAGCAAACATGGTAACACATGGATAATTCCTAACAGAAAGCCTTCCCAGAAGATTGGTGGCTGTTGTAGCTGCAATAGTGAGCCCAACGCCATCCCAGTCTTTTTGGTAAATCGCTTAACACTTGCTCAATCGGGGTGTAAGGTGGGGGCCTGGGTAGTGTACCGACCTTGCAGGTATGTCACGGCAAATATTGTTTGAATCTGGAGATTGGTTGCAAACTTAAACTTTACTATGCCGGTGTACACAGCACCCCCAGACAGCAGGAAAACGACAACAGTTCTTCTCAATATGAGAGGCACGACCAAAGACTCAGCTCAGGCAGGTAGATGGTGCCTGGATAAGTTTGCTGTCAAGGACAGGGCCAAGGATGCCCCTCTATGATACAGGGGTTGGTATGCAAGGTCTAATAGGCTGCAACTGTCTGCACTGTACATGCTGGCTGCCCATGTTGGGATGCTCCTGCCTGCACCCACCACTGCTCAGACGACTATCGATGATGGCTGGCTGGTTTGTTTGCCTGATGGCTGTCTACCTTCCCTTTTAAGGTAGGGAATTCTCCCGCACACCCTCACAGCGGTACGAGACGTATACCAGATTGAAAGTTAAGGTACCAGTTGGAACTTCATTAGCAGCAGTGTCTGGTGGCCAAAATATTAATCACAATCTAATTATATCTAAATACCTATATTCTTATGGCTGATGGAACAATACCTTACCACAATGTTATATGTAGGAGTGAAGCATTGTGTTAGAGAGAATGTAAATTGTACATTATCTGATGGGCTTTAGTAATATGGTGTCAGGCACTGGTTGTTTTAAAAGCACTTATAAATATTTTCTCATTCCAAACTTAGTATGCTTGAGCTCCCATGGTGTAAGGCTGCTTATAATAGCTGTTTAAAAGATTTATATGACCTTAGAATTGAGAAAAGCTGGCTCCTTACACCTCAGACAATTCTGTGGATTCCCAGTCAATTAATATTTACTAAATGTGATGTATGAGGTCCAGGTAGTAAATCCATAACAGGACCTGAAGATGCACTTTGTACCTTAATAGCCGTCTTTATAATTGATTGCAAATTAATATTGGAGGTAAAGTGCATTAGATCATCAGTGGTTTCTTTATTTAACGCAACACAAATTTTTTTTTCTATTGCTTTATTTTGTCTGACTAAATTTTCATCAGCACTGTTGATAATTCTTATTTTAATACTGAAGGGTATATATTATAGTAACATTATTTTATTCAATTCTGCTAAAGATAATGTGTCATTTAAAATAGTGACAAGCAATTACCTCAACAGCTGTAGGTGGGTTAACATTAAGCTCAGCATGATTTAATGGATTATTTTCATACTCTTACAACTAAATGGCTTTGTCATTTGCTTGTTTTTCCACTTTTACAGTAAATAACAAATCAAGACTACATGCCTCACAGTTGTTGGTTAAAAATAGTATTTGCTTCGAAAGTAATAATTATTGTCACTTATTTACGGAAGCTGAAAAAACTACCTGTGTCTGTAAAAATATCTTTCAAAAAAAGACTTTACTTTTGAAAATTTAATTAATGTTAAGATAAAACATTTAATTCTTAATAAAGAAAATCTGGAAAGTCGGGAGGAAAAATGTTTGAAAGAGACTAGATTGTGCGAACAGCAATATTATTTCGGCCTCAGTGCAGTTTGAAATGATTTCCGAGCTAAAGGGATCACATTTCTACAAAGTGTTTACAATACTTAGGAAATTTCGAATTTAGTCCAATCTGGAAATTTCCGACACAAAACTCTGATTTAACTGTAATGGAGTGTTTGACAGTTCTTCTTCGATTGGGTGTCCGAGGACAGAAACCTCCTCCAATTACTTTGCATGACATGAAATTGTTAAATATCAAAAGATTTTTTCATGCCTCATTTGATATCTCTATGACACCAGAAAAACATATAGAAAAACACACGTTTACACATACTGTTTTTACTGTAAGGCTACATTCACAAGAGCGTATCAGATTCACGCGCGTGCAATACACGCGTAAAACAGGTCCGTGTGCGTTGCGTTATTGCATCTGTGCTTTGCGAGCGGCATGTGTTTTTCACTCACTCGCAATGCACATCTTTTTTAATGGAATTGATGCTTAAATCACGCACAGCACACGGTTTTTTACTTCAACGGGCACGTAGGTGCGTGAAAAATGCACCAATGTAGGACATGCAATGAGTTTCACGCAACGGAAATATACTGCGTGAAAACTCCTGCATGTGTGAATGGCCCCATTGAAATTAATAGGTCCTTGTTGCTGTGCGTGATTTTCACGTACAGCACAAGGATGAGTTTTACACCCGTCTGCATTAGCCCTTACATTGGTAGGGTATTTTTTTTTTTAGGTAACACTTTAAGAGATGTTCTAGAAATATTTTTATTTCTACATTACGTGCAGTAGATCATCAGTGTTTAGAATAAAAACCTTTCTCTTAACACTATTCCCTTGTTCCTATTAACCAGTATATTATTTATGGCAACTCATTGGTCAGTTAAGGAGTTTTCCAAGAAATTACTATAATGGTTGACATTTGGAATTAACCATAGGATCAGCGCTCTTAGCCATGTGTTTGGTAAAGCAACTGGCTTTAGGGCTGAGCAACAGTATCAGCTATAACCCACATTCTTGAATGTGCCATGTCAGGTACTGTAGTGAAGAGGTCACAGAGCATGAGAAGAGTTTCGTAGCCCCTTCATTCTGCTGATCAGTGCGTGTCCCTTTAACTCATACGAGGCTTAACTTTGCTATCCTGATAATTCACAAAACAAAATCAACCTGTTCTCGTGAAAGACATTTATATTGTACCTTTACAATGACAATTTTACTGTAAAGTACGAGTAAAATAGAATTCAGAATACTTTAAATTATATTTTGTTTTTTTTTTGTATTTATGCCCAGTTAGCTATATTGAGCTTTTATATGCAAACATACTATTGCAGTAGCAAAACAGAAATACCAGCCTCCGCTCTGAAAATAATATAAAAAACCTCTTAAGTAATCCACTTTCTATTTCCATAAAGTGTTCATAGTTTAGTCTATAATTTAAATGTCAATGAATCAGTATGCAAACCAATTGCTGGGTGGGGATCAAGCTGCATTTCCTGATATTTATAGCTGAACTAAATTGGTATGTGAGTTTTCAGTGTGTTTCTTTTTTTGGTTTTCAACTCTTAGATGCTTACTCTTGACGTGTGTAGTAAAAGCAATTTCCACCCTTTTAAGCTTGCCATAAAAGTGAATGTCAGTCAAAAAGGGCAAATAGAACTAGATTTCCTAAATGTCGGCCAGTCAGATTTTTTTTTCCAATAGTCAGCAATAGATTGGAGTCTATGGTACAACAATGGCTGATCGGACCTTATATAATGAGTAAAAAAATATTTTTTCTCTGTACTGCAACTGACTTTTTTTTTGCCTGTGCTTGGTTGTACATGTTTGTAATGCATTCAACAGTTACAGTGGTGTGTCTAAAGCCTGGTTCATATTTCATGTCAATGGCAAGCTTCATTTAATTTTTTTCAGAAATCCCCTGCTCACATATAAAAGCAAGTTATCTGATTGTTTGCTATGAGCAGCTACTCAACTTCTTGCCTGTACCAGTTTTTACAATAAGGTTCCACGTAACAAAAAATATCTAAACACAGGATAATATATGAGATAGTGTACCCTGTACTGTACATTATTAGAATCTCAGCAGTCACAAAGGAGATCTGAGACCATAAAAAAGCCCAAAACATGTATATGGCTCCTAATATTCTTGAAAATGTATAGTAGAAGATACATTATGTCTCATAATTCTTTAATAGACACACGTCAGCTACTGCAGAACCTCTTTTTGATGAGCAAAGTGGCACTTTCTGTCCATCACTGCTTGATATGAAACACCCTGATTCTTTTCGTAAGTAAGGTCTGTAACATCTGGAGTGTGTTTATATTTTGCTTAAATGGGATTGTATAAGACACATTGCCGCTCATAAGGATTTTTTATTTTAATAAAGCAGGGAAGCACTTCATGTCAGTCAATCATTGGTTGATACAGGAGAAGGAAATCACTTCTTTAGAAAAAGATGAGCAGCGTCTATGTAACACCACTCTCTATATAATCGTCAAGTTCAGGCACCAGAGTCTGATGTTTATACAAATTATATTTAACCCCTACCTCCGTCATCCCATCGGTCTTCCCGCCAAACGAGGCAGGGCTTAATAGGAGCCAGTAAAAAACACAATATACTTCAATACATGAGTATCGCTGTATATTGTACAAGCGAACAAAAATGTAAACAAACAGTCAAGTTTTTTCATGTACAAAAATAAAAAATCTAAAAATGAAAAAAGTTTTCCTATTTTACCCCTGAAGTAAAAATATAAATAAAACCCATAATTGGTATTGACTGTTACAATATAACATAATTTAACCTGCATGGTGAACGCTGTAAAAAATAAATAAATAAATGAATACTGCCAGAATTTTTGCAGTTTTTTTTGTAACCTCGTCTCCCACAAAAAAAATTGAATAAAAATATAATAAAAAGTGATAAAAGAGTCGCAAAATACCATTTATTGGTACCCCAAAAATAGTAGCAATAAAAACTACAGCTCACCTTGCAAAAGAAAACCCTCACACAGCTCAATCCTCGGAAAAATAAAAAGTTATGGGTCTCAGAATATGGCGACACAGAACAAATTCTGTAACAATTTTTATTTAACAATTCATTTTTTCCGTATATAAGTAGCAAAATGTTGAAAAAAACGATATACATTTGGTATAGCCGTAACCAAATTGCCCCACAGAATAAAGATAACATTTTGTTTTTACTGCATTGTGAACACTGTAAAAAGTAAACCCAAAACAAATGGAGGAATCATTGTTTTTTTTTTATCTCACTCCACCTCACAAATAATTTATTTTCAAGTTTACAATACATTAACATGGTACAATAGGTGGTACCATGGAAAACTTAAACTTGCCCCACAAAAAAAAAAAAAGATGGAAAAATAAAAAAGTTATTGTTTTTGGAATATGAGCAGGAAAAACCTAAAACGATAAACCTAAAAATGGCTGCGGAGGCAATGGTTTAAAGACATGTCAATATAACATTTTTATTGAGTTGTATTGTATTAAGATTATGGTAAACATCAACATAGTGTTGTCGAATACACCGTAGGGTACATCTTGCAAAAACCGTCTGAAAATTGAGAAAGTAAGGGTATGTTCACACGGCATATTTACGGACGTAATTCGGGCGTTTTACGCCTGGAATTACGTCCGAAAATACGGCTTCAAAGCGTTGACAAACATCTGCCCATTGAAAGCAATGGGCTGACGTTTGTCTGTTCACACGAGGCGTATATTTACGCGTCGCTGTCAAAAGACGGCGCGTAAATAGACGCCCGCACCAAAGAAGTGTCATGTCACTTCTTCAGATGTAAATGGAGCCGTTTTCCATGGACTCCATGGAAAACCAGCTCCAGTTAGGTCCGTAATGGACGCGGCGTTCAAGCGCCTGCACATACCGTTACGGCTGAAATGACTGGGCTGTTTTCTCCTGGAAACAGACCCGTAATTTCGGACGTTATGGACGCTGCCGTGTGAACATACCCTAAGACATATGAACACAGTGATAAGTCTAAAGGTAAGTTTTTATGGCTATTACTAAAAACGCCTTAAAAACGCCTTAAAAATGCATCTTTCATTTTGAGGCTGGGTTCACACGACCTATTTTCAGACGTAAACGAGGCGTATTATGCCTCGTTTTACGTCTGAAAATAGGGCTACAATACGTCGGCAAACATCTGCCAATTCATCTGAATGGGTTTGCCGACGTACTGTGCAGACAACCTGTCATTTACGCGTCGTCGTTTGACAGCTGTCAAACGACGACGCGTAAAAATACAGCCTCGTCAAAAGAAGTGCAGGACACTTCTTTCAGACGTAATTTGAGCCGTTCTTCATTGAACTCAATGAAGCACAGCTCAAAATTTACGTCTGTCAGAGAAGCCTCACAAAATGCGAGGAGGAGGAATTACGTCTGAAACGAGGCAGCTGTTTTCTCCTGAAAACAGTCTGTCTTTTCAGATGTAAAATCCTACTACCGTGTGCTCATACCCTAATACTGCAAGTGTTTATAGAAGCATTTTCATGATTCAGTTTAAAATGCAAAAAAAGTGTCCGTGTGTAAAAGAGGCCTTAACATTAACTGTGTGAAAAACTTCCCGCAAAATAAACAAAAATTTAACTAATAGATTTTGGTAACAAGAGGTGGTATTTTTTCACAGGAGGAATACCAAGACCAGTTTACCACTATAATTACAAAGTAATGGGGAAAAAAAAATATGAATAGATAGATCATCTAATCTGAACAATATGTCAGGAAAAATGAAATTATTCCTATAGGGAAATTAATTAAATTTAGTTGCCCTTGAAACTTTTTTTGAGAACATGATCTAAAACAGCTTAAAAGTTAATGAGTATGAATCAGAAATCTAAAAACACTTTATTTTATAATAATGCTCATAAATAACCTTGAAGTAAAAGCAATACAGTATTCAATAATATATGTCTGTACCTAGCTAGTTGATCATAATTAACCAAGATGGTAAATATTGCAGTTATTTAGTTACAGTGTAGATCTCGTTTCAAAACACAGGATAAGTCACTACTTTATGCGTAGTGCTTGCCTACGGTTTATTTTCTTCCATTGTGTTCACCTTGTTGATCTTAAGATCTGGTCCACTTGAACAGAACCGTGATCAGTACATCCCAGAGAAGTCCCTAATTTTTCATGTGATTCAGATTGCTAATTCCTCCCTGCCCTGTACTCAATGCTTTACACCACAGCTTTACTTATTAGATTGGCTCCTGTGTACAAGTCCTTGTTACTCCTCCCTCAATCTTCCCATGGAATGCTGTGCGTGAGGAATTGATGCTACTACTTAGACACGAAGCACTCCAACAATTGTGTATGCCCTGTGCATGTCTGTTTTAGTTGATGTGCCACATACTGTATGTGCTGTCCACTATCTTGATTCCTTCTACTCCTCTGATGTGGCTTCCCTAACAGTCTCCTGTGCAGCCCCACAGCCTACATTTCCCATTATGCTTCTGGCTTTTCAAAGTTTCATCACACTGCACTTGTTCTTATGCTTATTTAAGTGCACCAGGTGATAGACATGAGTTAAAACTCTTCTATCTTACACTGCAGAGTCTCCATTATATTCTCAGAGATGCTGTCTTACAACACTCTGCCCTGTGTTTGGCTTTTAAAAGCTCACAGGGGAAAAAAAATCTCAATCACAAGATGGAGGCAGAAGCTTAGGATGATAAGAGAATTATAAAACTCGTCTGACACAGACTCTCTGCCCTTCTCTTATATCTGTAAGTGTAGTCTGCATAGTCTAATGGATTCCTATGAGATGCAGCTTTTTCCTGCTCTTCCGTGCCTCCTGCTTTGATTGATAGATTTCACCCTGTCAACAAGAGGCAGGGATGAGAGCAATGTGGAAGTGTATATCATAGGAATACACTGCATTATCTGCACACATCAAATAGCAGGGAAAGGCATTGTGATTCAGGGTAGTTTTACAACCCAGCCGCTAATCATTGTAGGAACACAACTATTATATCCAATGGCGGATCATCATAGGGTTGTTTTCGGCGGACGCCCGAGGACCCAAAGTACATTGCAGTTTTGTCACGTTTTTTTCTGCGAATCGTGGTAAAAACCGTGACAGAACTGCACAGTGTATGTCCTGCAAAAGGACCTTCAGACATAAGATCACATGACCTTACGTTTGCAGTTCTTGTTACTGTTTAGAGACCTCCAGGTCACATGACAACAGGTCCTAGTACAGCAGCAAGACTCCAGAGAAACGACTGAGCTGCTATGTAAGTATAAGGGAGATGGATTAGTTTAACTGGTTGCCGACACAGAACGAGAATACTCATGCTGAGCGGAGGGTACTTGGTGCGTTAGGACCAGTATTCTCGTCCTGTGTGAAAGCCAGTGTCCACGCGCTATGATGAGCAGAGCAATGGCTGTAATACACAGCCGCATCCCTGCTCTAAATGAGGAGAGAAGAGAAACCTAACACTGCCTGTGTACAATCAGTACATTAAAGTTAAAAAATCAAAATCAAAATGAAAAATCCCTCTATGGGATTAAAAAAAAAAGTAAGGTTAAATAAAATAAAAAAAATACACAGACGTAACAACCTGTACAATAAATGTATGTTATTTATGATGATCGGTGTATACTGTGAAAACAAAACAAAAAACTGTGCACTAGTCATGGGACTGTATTAGTTTAAGGGGCCTGGGGTCTGCATTTAAGGGGCCTGGTCTGGGGGTCTGTATTAGTTTAAGTGGTCTGTATTTAGGGGGTCTGTATTTAGGGGGTCTGGGGTCTGTATTGGTTTAAGGGGTCTGAGGTCTGTATTTACGGGCTATGGTCTGGGATCTGTATTAGTTAATGGGGTCTGTAATTAGGGGGGCCTGGTCTGGGGTCTGTATTAGTTTAGGGAGTTAGTGTAATGACGGGGTAGGGAGACGGACAAGTGCGCCCTAATCTACCCGCAACCCAGTCCCTGCCTACTTGCATGGCCCGTCCTAGGCGACGGCGTACAACTGGGCGACGGTCCCTACACTCAATATGTGCATGACAGACAACACAAGACATGGTACACAGAAGAGAGGGAAGTGGGGCAGTTGCCCACGGCAACACCGTGAGCAACAGGAGTAGTGAGCGAGCCGAGTCAAACCAGGAGAGTACGTGGAAACAAAAGCAGAGCAGAAGAATAGTAGTCAATCAAGCCAGGGTCAATATGGATCAGGTCAATTGTAAGTAGCAGGAACAGCAGAGCCAGGAACCAGAGAGAATCACAGGCAAAGGACAAGCAGCAAATGAAGGTACACATAGACCAAGGGCGGGAGCTAGAACCATCTGTGATAGGTTCTCCCACTCCTAAGCCTACCAGCCTGAGTGGTAGCAGATCGAGTCACTCTAACAGACCTAGGCAGAGATGCAGGCTGATTAACCACGGGCGTCGAAACAGAAGCTGTGTCAGGCAAATCCTTTACAGTTAGGTCTGTATTTAGGGGGTCTGGATTAGTTTAATGGGTCTGTTGTGGGATCTGTATTTAGGGCTCTGGGGTCTGAATTAGTTTAGGGAGTTAGGTCTGGGGTCATTATTAGTTTAGGGGGTCAGATCTGGGGTCTGTATTTAGGCGGTCTGGTCTGCATTTATTTAGGGTGCTTGTTCTGGGGTATGTATTTATTTAGGGTGCTTGTTCTGAGGTCTGCATTTGTTTAGGAGGAGTCTGGCCTAGAAACTGAAATAGCTTAGAAGGTCTGGGGTCTGTATGTATTCTAGAGTCTGGTCTGGGGTCCAAATTTATTAGTCTGAGTATAAGGGGTTGTCCGGGCATGTGGATAGGTCATCAGTATGAAAAACCGGTCTGTGCCAGGATAACCCTTTAATGTATGGTCCTGGGCGTTGGTGTCTGAATTTTTGTGTTTCTATAGAGGCTGGAAATGGCTGCAGAAGCGAGGGGCAAGTCTCATCAGTAGAAGATATTTTCGCCATAACTGTCTGTGTCAGATGGAGAAGAAAAGAAAAGAAAAGAGAAAGACTCCCATCAGAGAAGATATCACTTGTTAGTCACTGGATCTATAGCAGATCTGCCACCTCTCCTGAAATGTCTGTAGGAAATCTTTGTATTCCACATAAAGTCTTTCTGTACCCAGGACTAATAAACACATTTGTGTTACCATTCCCATTGTCAAGAGGATATGTCCCTACAGAGTGTGATACTGTCAGCAACGGTTGGAGTCTGTCAGTATGTAGGGACACCGCCCTTTGACAAGGGGAATCGTATCACCCATTTGTCAATGCTTGCACAGGAAGGTGGTATTCACTATAGACACGGCAAAGCAGCGGTGGGGAAGCAGTCGGGCCCATGTTTGTGGAACAGCCCTGGGTCTATGGTCTACTTAATCCGCCACTGATTATATCACTGTACTCCTGCTCCATTAAATAGGGCAGAAATGATCTCTTCAACAGCAGAGGACTGAGTTTGGTAGGGAGGTGTCATAGAGCTGCCAGGAAGGATTTAGTAGATGCTAATGTATTCCTGCATATCAAAGGAAGTCCTCCACAGAGGGGAGATTGACTTCTGGCTTACAAAGGAAAGCAAGCTCTGGACTGGTGGTCAGACTGAGATCACATGACACCACTGCCCATAATGAAAGGGTTAGAAATTGATGTATGCAATTGAGCTAGAGAGAAACAAATGACACTGCTAGAATATTGTGGGTCAGCATTATATGTCCCAAAAAAATCTTCCTGTAGCCATTCTTCAAATTATAAGCAATTATGGAATTTCATTATATGTGCACATTAACCGCTTGCTGCAAAATCCTGTACATGCATGTTGAGGAAAGGGGTACTTTTGCACATTATGATGAAAATATACATGATAGGGATAGCAGAGGCAAAGCAGTTTTGCCTATGGGATCACTTGTGGAAGTGTGGAAAAAACTGTAATCCCGGCTTTTTAACTTAATTGCAATCATTAATGTGTCCGCCAACACCAGCATTGCAATCACTGGTGCTGAAGATTTTATATAAACTGCCCGGGGCATGATAAAGTCCCCCAGTCAGTAATAACGACTGTCAGTACACGACATACAATGTTATTTAATTGTGCAAACTTTGCTGGTAAAAAAAATAAACAAAAACCATAATAGCTTGGATATTATTGGTCGGTATCTTTAGCACAGTTTAAAAAATTTTAAGCTAATGCTTATTTTTTATTATAGCATATATATGTATGTATGTATATATATATATATATATATATATATATATATATACAGTATATCTATACATCTATCTTGGATATACTTTAAGTGTCTTTAACTTCATAGATAAACATGCATATCGAACCATTGTAGATGACACTTATAATATTTAGTGATGAGCTTCCAATTTCTCCATTGGGCCCCTGTTGCATTTTACTTACTGCATCATGTTTTCTATTGGCTAATACAATAATTTGTGTTGTGAAATAATTTTATATGTTTGGCTTTTTCATTTAATACTACCCGCCTGACACATTAATTTCAACATATCTTTGAGAAGAATTAGAGCAAACAGATATGGCATCTAGGTTGGGTCTCTAGCAAGTGATTATATAATTCAATTCACTCAATGTTGCTATAGCAATAGCTTTCAATTGCATATGAGAGGGCCCAATAGGATTAAACCTTTTGACAAATGATTTCACCTTTAACCTCATTAGTTGGGTATACGAGGGCAATCCATTTTAATGTTACCATAATCAGAAAAACTTTCCTGCTTCTTTATAGAAAAAAAAACCTGCATCTTAAGTAGCCCAATAATGTTCTAATGTTAACTGCTGGATACTAAGGCAATGAACTTACACTGAAAACAATGAAAGAAATAACAGATTGAATTGGAAAATACTTGTTTTTCTTTATTATAATAAGCATTTATATAATTGACATAATATATTATTATATAAATGATACAATTTCTAAATTAAATTTGATTTCTAAAATACATTGTCAAAATATTTATGTCCAATCTTGTGTGTACACACTAATGCGGTCATACTGTTCCATGAAGTCCAGGCACCTACATATTTTCAAGTATCTAAGATTAATACTGCTCATAACTCAATACTTATTTGACAAATTACTTTATATTGTTAGAGCTGTGGATGCCCGGACAGCTGTATAAGAGCACAAGCTCATCACAATGAGCCAAAGTTCAACTCTAGCATCAGAAATAAATAATCTAGATAACAAATGCTAAAGCCCAACTCCATTAAAAACTTTAAAGGGTAACTAACTTTAAAAAACTTTTGACATGTCATAGTGACATCTCAGAAGTTTTAAATCGGTGTGGGTCCGAGCACTGAGTCTCGACTTTCCTCGAAGCGGTATACGGGCTCAATAGCAAGTCTATGAGTCCATACACCTCTAGCTCTGGAAAGCCAATCAGAAACTAAGCGGCACAGTGCTCACCCGAGCGCATCTGCTCCTTCGTTTTAGCGATTGGGAGTGTTTCAGCGCTCGGACCCCCACCGATCAAAACATCTGACATGTCACTATGACATGTCAGAAGTTTTTAAAAAGTTTAGTTACCCTTTAAAATGGGACTCCAGGTAATCCTTATATATCCTCAATATTCCATATTAATAGGGTCCAGAAATCTGAGGTATGACATGTTGTATGTCAACATCTCCACATTGTAGAGTTCTATATTGAATAGAAGAGTGCAGCATACTGGGGTTCATGTGTAATAAGTAACCCAGGTTTTCTTTGTTAGTAAAGGAAACAAATGACTTTGGTTTGTGAGTAAGTGTCATATTGGTGTTAGCTGCAATCATATCAAAATTTGTAGATTTTAAAGCTAATGGAAGTTTAAAAAAGTTTTCCCTTATAGGACGCAAGATGTTGGGGTCCACATTAGTTAAAGGGAATCGTTGTGCAAAAATTATTAATTGCTGAAATGTGTCAAGTGCATTTAATATGCCAAGTCCTTTATTTCTTTAAGAATTGTACTCAAGCCAAATTTTCACAAGTTCAATGACAACCATGATGAAGATTACAAGGGTTACATGTCAAATCCACACTACTATTTTCATATCTGTTTAGTGCTATCTAGCTATTGGCTGAAGCTGCAGAAACAACACTATCTTTTCTCAAATGTATCGGGTATAAATATTCTTCTTCAGATTTAGGAAAACAGGCTTTCTGAAAAATAAAGATTATTTTCAAGAGAACCTTGAGATGTCCTGGCTCTACTTTGAAAACAAAGTGCGCTCGGGAATCAGGGGCACAACTAGGATTTTAAAGGTTCCCATAATAAAGACAGGGATTTGGCCCCATTGCCTAATTGATAGTAAATTACACAGCAGACACTCTGTGTAGAACCTACAGTATCTTACCAAATGGTCGGCAAAATTAACATAATTGTCAGTGTTGTAGTCAGAGGTGTAGCTAGGCCTGGGGAAAACATTCAGTTTGATGCTTCTCCCCCCTATAATTGCATTTGGTGCACCCTCCTCCACCCCCAATAAAAGTAAAAAAACTTTTATTTTTTAAATTGTTTTTATTAATTGGGTTGTCTGCCTTTTTCAATCATTTTTGTTAGAAGGGTCCTCAAAAAAATACTGTTTACAGGTTACACTTTGAAGCGACTCCGTGCTCTTGTTAATAAATTATGTCACAAATGAAGGAATATAAAATAGATTTCCTAAACTAGACAATCCTTTTAACCCTTAACAATGATATAAAAGGTGTGTACATTACAGGCCAAAATCTGTTAAAGAAAACCTCTAATGTTTCTGGTCTTCACGTCTCCCACTGAAAATTGAAATCTGATGACAGGAGATGTAGCTGGAAGACTAGGCAGTATTGTTGTACTTGCTATTCCAGCTGAGGTTGGGGGTGGTATATCTCGGACTACCAAAGCACACTGGGCATAGGGTAGTCTGAGTATGTGGCTGCCATTTTACATACATGGAAAGGGGGCACCAGAACAGACTTACAGCTTTAGCTTCTTTCAAAAAGAGGGCAACTGATATATTTACTTGTCATGTAAAGTGAAATGTTTACTTTGGAACAGAGGTCACTTTAACTTGTTATACATTTTTTCAAGTTCCACTAGGGCACCGAACCATGCGATTGCATGAATGCTGATATAGTACAATGTAATACTTCTATATTGCAGTGTATTATTTCTCTGTCAGTGTAGGATCTAATAGAAGTACAAAGATGGCAGACCTAGGGGCTTTCATTAGGCCCCCAGCTGCAATGGAAAGCCTTAGCACCAATGCAGTAACAGAGGTATCCCCCTCTGTCTAACCACTTAGATGCTGTGGTCACCAATGACCGCAACATTTTAGGGGTTAAACAGTACAAATCAGAGTTATCTCTGATCCTGGCCATAGCAGCAGAGTTTCAGCAGCAACATACAGCTGACATTAGCTGTTAATGGAATAAGTGCAAGTTCTGTGCTTACACCATCCGCTCTGTAAATTTACAGTGCTCAGCATTATTTATCTAGTGCCAGAACCTTAAATGCATGGTCGATGGCTCAAAGGGGTTAATTTTTAGGGGGGCTATATGATATATATATATATATATATATATATACGACAAATAGGGAGCAGCACTGTAGCAAAGAAAACCCAAAACAAATAAACTCGCGGCTGGTGGAAGGATTCAAGGGAACGACATTCTCCCGATGTGGTATAGACGAGAAATGGTTTGGGAAGCAGCGCTCAAGTAAAAAAAAGAAAAAGCTCTCACTGAGAGAGTGAGGCGTTGCTGTGCCGTCTGATGTTTTGGTGATTAAAGCTTGTTTTACTTGAGCGCTGCCTTCCAAACCATTTTTCGCCTATATATATATATATATATATATACATATATATATATATATATATATATATATATATATATTGTGTAGGTCTACCTCGTGACGCCAAAACAGCTTTGACCCATCAAGGCATAGACTTTTACAAGACTTTTGAAGGTGTCCTGTGGTGTCTGACACCAAGACTTTAGCAGCAGATCTTTTTCAGCAAATGTATGATATTTTTGTGTAATTAAAAGTCATGCAATTTTCCGATATAATTTCTGTATTAATTCCATGATTTTAAAGATCTCTCCTTGATGTTATTCAGTAGGAACATTAATTGATTACTTCTAGTGGATACAATTATTTCCATGGTCATCAGAGCTGTGTCTTCTAATGATCCCAGCGCCTGTGTGTTCATCATTTGACCAATGACAAAATTGCATCCACTGTAAGTGAAAAATGAATGTTCCTACTGAATAACAACAGCAAACAGAGATCTAGAAAACCGTGAGGAATTAATACACGAAGTATATTGAAAAATGGTATAACTATTTTTTATTCAAAAATATAACATTAATTTGCTGAAACCGGACAAGCCTTTTAATTCCTGTAAGTTGCAAAGGCGGGCCTTCATCGATTAAACATGTTTTTTCCAGCATCTCCCAGAGATGCAAAATTGAATTGAGATTTGGGAAATTTGAAGGTCAAGTCAACACCTTGAACTCTGTCATGTTCTTCACTCCATTCCTGAATATTTTTGCTGTGTGGCAGGGCACACTATCCACTACCATTAGGGAATACCGCTGCCATGAAGGAGTCTACTTGGTCCGAAACAATTTTCATTTAGGTGGTACGTCCACATGTACCATCCCCATGAATATCAGGACCCAAGGATTCCCAGCAGAACATTGCCCCGAACATCACACTGCCTCCGCCTGCTAGCCTTTTTCACATAGTGCATCCTGGTGCCATATTTTCCACAGATAAGTGACGCACATGCACCCGGACGTCCATCTGTCTTGCTTCCAACAGATCAACTTCAAGGGCTGACCGTTTACTTGCTGCCTAATATATCCCGCATTTTGACAGGTACCATTGTAACAAATATTAATTAATGTTATTCACTTCACCTCTTAGTGGTTTTAATGTTATGGCTGAACAGTGTGAATATATATATATATATATATATATATATATATACAGTGAAGGAAATAAGTATTTGATCCCTTGCTGATTTTGTAAGTTTGCCCACTGTCAAAGACATGAACAGTCTAGAATTTTTGGGCTAGGTTAATTTTACCAGTGAGAGATAGATTATATATAAAAAAAAAAGAAAAGAAAATCACATTGTCAAAATTATATATATTTATTTGCATTGTGCACAGAGAAATAAGTATTTGATCCCTTTGGCAAACAAGACTTAATACTTGGTGGCAAAACCCTTGTTGGCAAGCACAGCAGTCAGACGTTTTTTGTAGTTGATGATGAGGTTTGCACACATGTTAGATGGAATTTTGGCCCACTCCTCTTTGCAGATCATCTGTAAATCATTAAGATTTTGAGGCTGTCGCTTGGCAACTCGGATCTTCAGCTCCCTCCATAAGTTTTCGATGGGATTAAGGTCTGGAGACTGGCTAGGCCACTCCATGACCTTAATGTGCTTCTTTTTGAGCCACTCCTTTGTTGCCTTGGCTGTATGTTTCGGGTCATTGTCGTGCTGGAAGACCCAGCCACGAGCCATTTTTAATGTCCTGGTGGAGGGAAGGAGGTTGTCACTCAGGTTTTGACGGTACATGGCTCCATCCATTCTCCCATTGATGCGGTGAAGTAGTCCTGTGCCCTTAGCAGAGAAACACCCCCAAAACATAATGTTTCCACCTCCATGCTTGGCAGTGGGGACGATGTTCTTTGCGTCATAGGCAGCATTTCTCTTCCTCCAAACACGGCGAGTTGAGTTAATGCCAAAGAGCTCAATTTTAGTCTCATCTGTCCACAGCACCTTCTCCCAATCACTCTCAGAATCATCCAGAAGGGCCTGTACATGTGCCTTCTTGAGCAGGGGGACCTTGCGGGCACTGCAGGATTTTAATCCATTACGGCGTAATGTGTTACCAATGGTTTTCTTGGTGACTGTGGTCCCAGCTGCCTTGAGATCATTAACAAGTTCCCCCCGCGTAGTTTTCGGCTGAGCTCTCACCTTCCTCAGGATCAAGGATACCTCACGAGGTGAGATTTTGCATGGAGCCCCAGATCGATGTCGATTGACAGTAATTTTGTATGTCTTCCATTTTCTTACTATTGCACCAACAGTTGTCTCCTTCTCACCCAGCATCTTACTTATGGTTATGTAGCCCATTCCAGCCTTGTGCAGGTCTATGATCTTGTCCCTGACATCCTTAGAAAGCTCTTTGGTCTTGCCCATGTTGTAGAGGTTAGAGTCAGACTGATTAATTGAGTCTGTGGACAGGAGTCTTTTATACAGGTGACCATTTAAGACAGCTGTCTTTAATGCAGGCACCAAGTTGATTTGGAGCGTGTAACTGGTCTGGAGGAGGCTGAACTCTTAATGGTTGGTAGGGGATCAAATACTTATTTCTCTGCACACAATGCAAATAAATATAAATAATTTTGACTATGTGATTTTCAGTTTTTTTTTTTTTTATATATATAATCTATCTCTCACTGGTAAAATTAACCTAGCCTAAAAATTCTAGACTGTTCATGTCTTTGACAGTGGGCAAACATACAAAATCAGCAAGGGATCAAATACTTATTTCCTTCACTGTATATATATATATATATATAGATAATGTCATGATGATTACACAGTGTGGAATGTTGCAACAAGCACTTTGTGTAGACTGGTTCTTATGCTAGCTCTGTCACTATGGCTGGGGATTCAACAGAGAAGCCACGCAGAGGACTGGCTTAAATGTCTTGCGCAAACAAAGCCACGATATACACTGTGTGTATAACAAATTCCACTATATATTGTACACAGAAATAAAGCCTCCATATACTGTGCATATACATATTGTCACCATATACTGTACATATAAATAATACAGCCATATACTGTACTGAAAAATAAAGACACCAAATCTTCACTTAAACACACTTATGCATAAACGTACTTATATGTTGAATCTGTCATGCCAGTAGTCTCCTCGGTATGAAGATGCCATTACATACTTGCCCCCCATGAGTAAACTAGTGGAGGGAGTCAGGAGCATAGATTAGACTGCAGCTTATAACCAGCTACAGAAATCAGAAAGGGGAAATAGTATGAGGCAGAACTGTAAAGAGAGTTTTCTTTCTTATCCTGATGTGCTGTTTGATCTCTGCAGCCGGCTGTGCTGTGAAGCCTTCCTCCTCTCTCTTCTCATCTCGTCTCTCCTCTCCGAATGCTGCTAATGGATAATGTCAAAACAGCAGGAGGAAGCTCCATCTGTCAATGCAAACATTGGGGAGAGGAGAGAGAACATCTGAGGTTCCAAGAGGAGCACAGGAGGAAGAGTAGGATGTGCTGCATGCAAAATAAATAATGTTGCACCTCCTTCATTCTTTTTTTTTTTTTTTATTGAAAGTGGCTTCTGGTGCCCTCCCATATCCCCCTAGCTACTGCCCTGGGTTCTCTAAGACATAAGTAGACGCCAGTTAAAGAATTACAGATTTTGCATTGGGGCCTAAGAGCTTCAAATAAGGCCTCTGGCAATAATATAGCACTTGTTTATCCATACTTGTACTACGATGAGCAAAAGTTAAGTCCTTTACCAATAAAGATTTGAATGGATAGATAAGTAGATAGATAATGTTACACATCTGATAATTGCCTTTAGTGGGTATTTGCACCGTGCCTGCGCATCTTGGCATAACTGAGCTTGAACTGTACAAAAAATATACTATGTGCAACTATGTTCAAAACATATATATATATATATATATATTTAAAAAAAAATTCAATAGACAATTTAATTTATTATATGTTGCAACCTTATTCCCAGAAGCAGATCTCGGTTACTTCAACTACAGCTGCTCCTACTGTACATTTGATTACAAGGAGTGCATTCCTAGATGAGAAATGCACATATGTAGTGTCCCACTAGAACGCTACAAGTGGATAAATAGTTCATGTTTTATGCTGTTTTACATGATTCTACATATTTATATGATTTGCAGGAAACTGTGTGAAGATTGCCATTTAAGACACTGTTGTTTCCACTGTTGTTTGCATTGTTTGTCTCCATTTTCTGAGTAATACTGTAATGTGCCTTTAAGATATGTTGGGCATGAATTGCTGTGGCTGGTGCAAGTCCATATATTTTCTACTGAGCATCTCTGAATGCTTCTGGAAGGAGGGCGGAGCTAAACAATTATGGGTTTTGCCCCCTCCTTGTCCAGTGTGAATTCAGTTCAGCTTAGAATAGGGTGAGAAGAGGATAAGTGCTGTACTCTGAGGAGTACTGAAGAACTTTCTGTGAGCCTCACTGCCACAACTGGGTCATAGGCTTCCAGCCTGGCTCAGCAGTTTTTTGGCAGCTTACTTACTGCTTTTGTGTGGAAGATCTGTGCTTCGCAGTTAAGAATCACAGTAAAATGTAGATATTTGTCCACCCCTCAGTTGGGAACTGCATACTAGAGGAATCGCTAATTGAGAAATTGCTTTAGAGAAACGGCTTGTTACAGTCAAGAGAAAACTTGAGATTTTGACAACCTTGCTCCAGCTACGTCAGCCTATTGTTGGAAGACTGCCTTATAAGATTATGTAGCTCCATCTTGGAAGTTTTCGGCAACTTGCTGACAAGTAAAGAAACCGTGAGTTATCTGTTCAATTGCACAACAGTCTCCTGCCTATTATTCTGCACTCTAACACCAAGGGCACCCGATCTTCCAGCAGCCACGAGACAGTTACAAAGGCTGTGCCCCAGGAGAACATCTACCACCATCATCTAAGAGCAATCCCCTCATCACTGTGCCAGCTCTAGGATTGTGGAAGGTCTAATGAAGGTGAGCCCTGCCACCGTGAACACCGTGACCACACCGTGACAAAGGGCTACTACTCCCAACGTCCTGCCTGCCAACTGTCCCACTGGGTCAAACCACACTCCTCCTCGGTTGCTGCACATATAGTTTTATGCTGTTTACCAAATTCCCTTACTTTGATGTTGAACATGGGTCTGTGGGTTACTGACCAATAAAATTAAATAATAAAAAAACCAATGCTAGGGGAAACTAACTATACATGGATTTATCCAGCTCTATTGGATATTCACTCATGGCTAGCTGTAAAAATCCGGATGCAAGGAGCTCCCCTTAGGGTTGGCTTGGCTTCCAATTACTGGAAAACCCCCTTAGGTGTAACCCTTAGCCTAAAAGTTCTACTATTTATATGGTATATATAGTACAAATATATTTTGAAATGTTCTAAGTGCTTGTCATTTAAATCTACAATAGTATATTCTCTAAAGGATAAAAAAAAATTGTGTTATTTAATTCCTTGGATACTTTAAAACAGTTATTAACCCTTTCCCATGGTGACCTTCCTGACAGAGCCTTATTTTTCAAAGCTGACATATCTCACTTTATGTGGTAATAACTTTGGAATGCTTTTACCGATCCAAACAATTCTGGGATTGTTTTCTTGTCACACATTGGACTTTATGTTACTGGTAAAATTTGGTCGTTACATTCAGTATTTAATTATGAAAAACACCAAAATTTATCGAGAAATTGCAAAAATGTGCAAATTTAAATGTATCTGCTTGTGAGAAAAATAGTTATACCACACAAAATAGTTGCTATTTAACATTTCCCATATGTCTACTTTAGATTGCCATAGTTTTTTGAACATCCTTTTATTTTTTAGGATGTTACAAGGCTTAGAACTTTAGTAGCTATTTCAAAAGGCTACTTTTCTATTCTTTCAGGAACCAGTTCAGTTGCAAAGTGACTCTGAGAGGCCCATAAGACACAAACACCCATAAATCACCCTATTTTAAAAACTCAAAGTATTGAAAACAGCATTTAGAAAGTTTCTTAACCCTTTAGGCATTTCACAAGAATTAGAGGTGAGGTGAAATTTACAAATTTCATTTTTTTTGCAGAAATTCATTTTTAATTCATTTTTTTCTGTAACATAGAAGGTTTTACCAGAGAAATGAAACTCAATATTTATTGCCCAGATTCTACAGTTTTTAGAAATAGCCTACATGTTGCCCTAATTTGCTAATGGACTGAAGCACAAGATAAATAAGCAAAGGAGCACCTAGTGGATTTTGGGGCCTTCTTGTATTAGATTATATTTTAGGCAACATGTCAGGTTTAAAGAGGTCTTGTGATGCAAAAACAAAGGAAACACCCCTAAAAAGACCCCATTTTGAAAACTACACCCTCAAGGAATTCAACTAGGGGTGTAGTGAGCATTTTGACCCCACAGGTGTTTCATAGATTTTATTAGAATTTGGACGTGAAAGTAAAAATGTTTAGACTTTTCTAAAAAGATGCAGTTTTAGCTAAAAAAAACATCTATTTCCACAAGGAATAAAGAAGAAAAAGCCACCAACATTTGTAAAGCAACTTCTACAGAGTACGGAAATACCCCATATGTGGTCATATGGTACACAGCAGAGCTTAGAAGAGAAGGCATGCCATTTAGCTTTTAGAGCGCAGATTTTTGCTGGATTGGTTTCTTGGCACCATGTAGCTTTTGCAAAGCCCCTGTGGGACCAAGAAAGTAAAAACTCCTCAAAAGTGACTCCATTTGGGAAACTACACCCCTTGAGGAATTCATCTAGGGATGTAGTGACCTTTTTGACTCCACAGGTATTTCATAGATTTTATTAGAATTGGGCAGTGAAAATAAAAATTACATTTTTTTTCCAATAAGACGTTGATTTATCTCAAAATTTTTCATTTTCTCAACAAGTAAAAGGAGAAAAAGCACCCTAACATTTGTAAAGCAATTTCTCCCGAGTACGGTTATACCCCATATGTAGTCATAAACTGCTGTTTGGGCACATGGTAGGGTTCAGAAAGGAAGGAGCACCATTTGGCTTTTGAAGTGCAGATTTTGCCAGATTTTGCCCAGAAGTGACCTCATTTTGGAAACTACACCCCTCAAGGTAATCACCTTGAGTATTGGTTCACAATTGCAGAGGCTCTGATGTGAAATATTAAAAGAATCCCCTGGGAAGTGACCCCATTTTGGAAACTGCACCCCTCAAGGCATTTATTAAGGGGTGTAGTGAGCATTTTCACCGAACAGGTCTTTTCCATAAATGATTGCGCTGCGGATGGTGAAAAGTAAAAATTGCAATTTCTTTCGCTAGATATGCCATTTGAGTGGCAAAGATGTCATGCTCAGCTTGTGCCACTGGAGACACACACTCCAAAAATTGTTAAAAGGTTTAGCGATGCCATATGAGTGGAAGTAAACTGCTGTTTGGGCACACTGTAGGGCTCAGTAGGGAGGGAGCGCCATTTGGATTTTGAAGCGCGGATTTTGCTTGGTAGTAGTTTTGTTTGGAGTTTTACTGGTATTTTAGTTTATAATGTGGGGGTATATGTTATCTGGGCAGAGTACATTAGGGGCATAGTCATATGGGTATAATAATGGGGTAAAAAAAAACAATAAAATAATCCTTAGATATTTGTTACGCTGTGAAGTAATCCTTTATGCACAGGTGTCCTTTCTTATCTCCCTTTTCTTACACACCCTGTACCTTTACAGTTTGGGGAATTTTGCTCGGAAACTGTTGTCCTGGTATAATACGGGAACCCTCGCTTCCAGCAGATATGTTTGTACTCGTCCCTTCCTGGTTCCCTAATTGTAGGGCCTTGATAATTCAGCCCTTGAAATAGAAGAAATGTTCCCATTGGACTTGCACAACTGCATATTTTTCCTTTCCTGACTTATGGGAGTCTTAACTTATTTTATTTTTTCATAGATGTAATGGTATGAGTGCTGTTTTATAGTGGTATGAGAGCTGTAGTTTTTCTTGGTACCATTTTGGGGTACATGCGACTTTGTGAGAATTTTTTATCCTTTTTTTTGGGAGGCAAGGTGACCAAAAAACAGCAATTCTAGCATTGTTTTTTAGTTGCTTTTTTTATACAGCATTCACCATGCATTATAAATTACATGTTAACTTTGTTATGCTGGTCAGCATGACTCCGGCGATACCTATATTATAGCACTTTCGTATGTTTTACAACTTTTTGCGCAATAAAATAACTTTTGTAAAAGGAATGTATTTTTTTCTGTCGCCATGTTGTGAGAACCATAACTTTTAACATTTTTTGTCAACGCAGCTGTGTGAGGGCTTGTTTTTTTGCGAGCCAAACTATAGTTTTTATAGGTATCATTTCTACTTCATGCAACTTCGTGATTACTTTTTATTCCAATTTTTGGAAGCCAAAGTGACCAAAAAAACAGCAATTCTGGCATGGTTTTTTAATTTTTTTTTTTTTTACTGCATTCACTGCGCAGGATAAATAACATAATATTTTTATAGTTCAGTTACGGAAGCAGTGATACCAAATATGTATGGTTTAATTTTATTTTCAATAATAAAGGACTTGATAAGGGAAGAAGAGCAATTGTGTTTTATTATATTATTTGAAACTTTTATTTTTTCAACTTTTTTTTTACATTTTTTTTTAATTTTTTAGTACCCCTAGGGGACTTGAAGGTCCAACTGTTCGATTGCTATTCTAATACATTGCTATACCTACCTATGTAGTCGAATGTATTAGAACTGCCTCCGGGCAGGACCTAATCAGCTTCCGTAATCGGCAGAACAGAAGGTCTTTGTTTGGCCTCCTGTTGCCATAGCAGCCGTCGGGAGCCCTGCGACTTGCTACAAACCACTAAGATGCAGCGATCGCTTTCGATCGCTGCGTCCTAGGAGTTAATGGCAGGGTTCGGAGCTATCTCCATTCCTGCCATTACAGCAGGGTGTCAGCTGTAACATACAGCTGACACCCACCGCTGATGACGCCGGCTTAGCTACTCAGCCGGCGGCATCTTGCCGTCGGTACCGTAAGTCTATTAGGCCCCACCTCCGGGCAGGGCCTATGAAACTTCCATATCCGACAGACCGGGAGGCCAGTATTAGGGCTTTGGTTGCCATTCCAGCCATCGGCACTCCAGTGATCGCATCGCTGGGGTGCCGGTGGCTAAAATTCCCTCAGATGCTGCGAACTCTATTGAGCACAGCATCTGAGGGGATAATTGGCCGGATCGGAGACTATCTCTGGTCCTGGCCGTTACAGCAGGGTGTCAGCTGCAACATGCAACTGATACCCTGCGGTGATAGTGCGGGCTCAGCGAGGCAACATAACTGTACTGCGCTTTGCGGGAACCCCTTCCTGACAGCGCCATATATATATATATATATATATATATATATATATATATATATATATATATATATTTATATATATATATATATATATATATATACGGCAGATGTCGAGAAGGGGTTAAACAGTTAAACTATGCAGGTGTACAGTATCTGAGTCTATTATAGTTAATTGCAATGTATGAACACGTAGGCTAAACTATGATTAAACACTTTTTATATACTGAAACAACTCCTAACATTATTGAACTTTTAAATGTAGAAAGAGGAATAATTGAGCAAAAACAGCATGATAATATTCAATTTCAAATATGTCAGCAATCATATAGTATGCTCTCTTTTAGGTAAGGTAAGTAACAAATTAATTTCAATTTCACACTGCTTAGAAGATTTAGAACAAGCAGGCAGCAGATGCTGCAAGTCATATTGTTTCTTTTTTTATTTGTCTTGTGCCTGAGGCTATTTAAGGTCTTCTATATATATATTATTAATAAAATATCCATATTTTTTTTAATCTTTGCTCTGGTTTTATATAATCCGTGGACCATGCATATTATTAAAAGTGTCAGTGATTGTTTCAAATGATCAAGATAATACATGTTAATTCTCATGGGTGCTCCCAGGTTGTATAAATTAGCCCTCAGAACTCAGTAGAGCCTGCTCTGTTTTGGCTTGCTAAACAAGTGCTTTGTATATCAAGTGAAGTTACAAAACCGGAGTTAAAAAGAGGAGTTAAAGCCCCTGTAAGTACTCTTCTTTTCTTTTACTTTAACAATTGTTCACTATTTTTTTTTGTAACTGGGATAATAGACAGCAAGATTGGAGATTTTCTTCAGTGCACAGTTTGCCATATGTATGCACGATTGGAGCCGGAGTTCCAGAGTGAGTACCACTGTGGCAGATGTGAGCATGTTGTTCGTCTGGAAGCTGCATTAGAGATCTGGAGGAGCAAAATGCAACACTGAGAGCGATAGACAATCTTGAGCGTAGCATGCTGCTGACTGAACAAGCAGTTAGTGGGGTAGAACTGGAGGGTGAAGACATGGGTCAGCAGGATCAGGCAAGTAGCTGGGTTAATGTAGTTAGGGGCAGTAGAAAGGGTTCAAAGAAAAGGAAGGCCAATCCCTGTTCTGTTCTGATATTCCAAGCAAAATTGCCAAGTTGGGTGATGATGTGAGGCTGTCGGTTTCAGAAATGGCAGCCCTAGTGGATACTGATCTCCCTAACATCCAGGAGAACAGCCCAGCTAGTAGTCGGCAGAATGGAAATGCAGGTAAGGCAAGACAATTGGTAGTTGTAGGGGATTCTATTATCAGGAAGACGGATATAATAATTTGTCGCCAAGACCGCCTCAACCGAATAATTTGCTGTCTCCCTGGTGCAAGGGTTCGGCATGTGGTGGAACGGGTAGATAAATTACTGGGAGGGGCTGGTGATGATCCAGCTGTCGTGGTCCATGTAGGTACCAACGACAGAATAAATGGTGGGTGGAGGAGACTTAAGAATAAGTTTAAAGAACTAGGCTACAAGCTGAAGGGAAGGACCTCCAAGGTTGTATTCTCAGGAATACTGCCTGTGCCATGCACATCACAGGAAAGACAGCGGGAGCTCAGGGAGTTAAATGCATGGCTTAAGTCTTGGTGTAGAGGAGAAGGCTTTGGGTTCCTAGAGCACTGGGCTGACTTTTCATTGGGGTAGAAACTGTATTCTGCAGATGATTTGCACCTAAATGGAAGGGGGCCCGCTGTGCTGGGGGAGAGAATTCTAGCTGGGGTGACGGAGTATTTAAACTAGGGCTGAGGAGGGAGGACAATGTAGACAATAAATGGGTAGTCAGGTTAGAGAGGGGTCAGACTATATTGGTGGGGGGAGAAACAGACTGTGGGGAGAGGACTAGACAACAGGATAAGGAGATCCTTTCGTTACAAAACAGCAATGAAAATAAAAATGCCCAAGTAATGTCAAATAATCACATATCTGATACTGAAAGTGAAAAACTGAAAGGCAAGTTACAGTGTATGTTCACAAATGCCAGAAGTCTAGCAAGCAAAATGGGGGAGCTGGAGGCCTTGATACTGGAAGAAAATATAGATATATTTGGTGTTGCTGAAACATGTCTGGACTCTTCACATGACTGGGCTGTAAATCTACAGGGTTTTACACTTTTTGGGAAAGACAGGACAAATAGAAAAGGTGGTGGTGTATGTCTGTATGTGAGAAGTGATATGAAGGCGAGTGTGAAAGAGACATTAGAGGGTGAAGATTCTGAGGAGTTTGAAACCTTGTGGGTGGAACTAGAAAGGGAGGTAAACACTGAAAAAATTACTTTTGGTGTAATCTATAGCAATATAACTGAGGAGATGGAAAGTCAGCTATACAAACAGATTGTGAGGGCTGCACAGGCTGGTACTGTAGTGATAATGGGAGATTTTAATTACCGGGATATTAATTGGCATCATGGTTCGGCTTCAACTGCAAAGGGGAGACACTTCCTCAACCTGTTGCAGGAAAATTTTATGGGCCAGTTTGTGGAAGACCCGACTAGAGCTGGAGCTCTGTTGGATCTGGTTATTTCTAATAATGCACAGCTTGTTGGGAATGTCAATGTTCGTGAAAACCTCGGTAACAGTGATCATAATATAGTTATATTTTACATATACCGTAAAAAACAAACACAGGCTGGAAGGGCAAAAACACTTAATTTTAAGAAGGCCAATTTCCCCAGGATGAGCGTTGTAATTCAGGATATAGACTGGGCAGAACTAATGTCAAATAATGGTACAAATGATAAATGGGAGATTTTCAAATCTACTTTGGGTAATTATAGTGCAAAATGTATTCCTATAGGTAACAAGTATAAACAACTAAAATTAAACCCCACATGGCTTACACCTTCTGTTAAAAGGGCAATACATGACAAAAAAGGGCATTTGAAAAATACAAATCTGAGGGTACATCTGTAGCCTTTTTAAATTATAAAGAGCGTAATAAAATATGTAAAAATGTAATAAAATTAGCAAAAATACAAAATATAAGGCAGTTGGCCAAGGATAGTAAAACAAATCCCCAAAAATTCTTCAAGTATATAAATTCAAAAAAGCCAAGGTCTGAACATGTAGGACCCTTAGATAGTGGTAATGAGAAGTTGGTCACAGGGGATCAAGAAAAGGCAGAGTTACTAAATGGGTTCTTTAGCTCTGTATATACAACAGAAGAAAGAGCAGCTGATGTAGCCGGTGCCAGTGCTGTTAATATATCAGTTGATATACTGAATTGGATGAATGTAGATATGAACAATCTCACCATACGCTGCAAAAAAATGGACCTGCCGTGTGGCTTTTGGCTTTTTAAGCCGCAGCATGTCAATCTATGCTGCATAATCGCCGCTCCTCTGTTGCGGAAATGCTGCGGTTCTGCCGCAAAAATCACACATGAGAAAAAAAAAAGGTACTTTCACTTTCCGTTGCGGGGTTCACCCGACGGAAACCTCAGACGGAACCCCGGAACGGAAGCGAACGGTGATGTGAACAGGCCCTAACACAAAAGTTTTGTATTTTTTTAAGCTGGTTCACAAAAAAAAATAATTCCAAATTCTACTGGACCAACTGCCTATTTAGAGACCGGCAGCAGCTTCAGGAGCGACATCATAAGGTACACACTAGGCGGATATGCGGAGTAAAACTACACAGCTTATCCCGGGAGCCGCAGGGAATTCTGCCAGCAAAACCGCACCAAATAGTGGCGCAGGTTTCGTGAGGCGTGTCCGCTGCGGGAATCCTGCAGGGAAAAAAAAAGTTTAGACTTGCCCCGGCAGTAGTTTAGGTGACGCATCTCTCACTTCTGAACGTAGCCCCGCCTCCTGGGATGACGCTGTAGACCATGTGACCGCTGCAGCAGTCACATGGGATGAAACGTCATGACAGGAGGCGGGGCTGCGCTAAGAATAGAGGATCGCGTCACCAGGACTACGGCCGGGGCAAGTCTAAACTTTTTTATAAATTTTAAAAAGTGCCTTTTTTTTTTTCTCATGTGTGCTTTTTGCGGCAGAACCGCAGCATTTCCGCAACAGAGGAGCGGCGATCCCACAGAATACATTGACAAGCTGCGGCTTAAAAAGCCAAAAGCCACACTGCAGGTCCATTTTTTTTTGCAGCGTGTGAATGAGATTTGTTCAAATCTCACCCACTCTGCTGCGACTGTAATACGCTGCGGATTTTCCACAATAAAATGTGTTGCATAAAATCCGCAGTGTTCATGCCTAGTGTGTTCCTACCCTAAGGCCGGATTTACACGAGCGTGTGCTTTTTGTGTGCGCAAAAACGTGGCGTTTTGCGCATGCAAAAGGTCCATAACGGCTCCGTGTGTCAGCAGCGTATGATGCGCGGCTGCGTGATTTTCGCGCAGCCACCATCATTATGACACTCTGTTTGTAGCACGTGGTGCTTTTCTGTTTTCATTCATAGTTTATACTTCTGCGGAAGTGCTGGGCGTGATTTTCACGCACCCATTGGCTTCAATGGGTGCGTGATGCGCGAACAATGCACAAATATAGGACATGTCGTGAGTTTTACGCAGCGGACACACGCTGCATGAAAATCACTGACAGTCTGCACAACCCCGTAGAGTAACATAGGTCCGTGCGAGGCGCGTGAAAATCACGCGCGTTGCACGGATGTATTACACGTTCGTCTGAATAAGCCCTAACAATAAGGCCCAGTTCACAGAGTTTTTGGGCCTTGATATTGACTCGGACACTGCGTCAGAATCAGCACCAAAAAACTTCCAAAACCGCCTCCCATTGATTTAATCTGAAATCAATGGGAGCCAGTCGCGGAAAAAAGAAAAAGCAGCACGTCCTTTCTTGCCGCGGTTCCGCCGCTGACCTCCCATCGAAATCAATGGGAGGCAGAAAATAAATTTTTGTCTGCTGTCCTCAATCGCCGCGGGCAAAAAACGCGGCAAGATAGTGTGGGCAGGTCAAAATCTGCCTCAAAATTCGGTGCGCGGTTCCAGGCGGTCGCGGGTGCGCATGCGAGTTTGCGGGTGCGCGCGATCGGTCGCACGGGCGGCAGTGTTTGACGGCCCCCATGATGACCCCCATGCTACCCAGGGCCGCCATCAGGGGGGGTATTATGGGTACTGATGTGAGAGGCCCGGCCAAACCTAATTGAAAGGGGGGCCCACAGCTCTCGACATTCTTTTGGGGAAAAAAACGGGCCCCATTGCAGGGACCTGTTTTTTTTTCTACCAAAGGCAAGTCGCGGCAGTTGCCGGGCCCCCCTTTCAATTAGGTTTGGCCGGGCCTCTCACATCAGTACCCATAATACCCCCACTGATGGCGGCCCTGGGTACCATGATATAGTGCTGGACGGAGTACCGTTAACAGGCGGTGCCACGGTACGGGGGCCCAGAAAATTTAGTTGTAGGGGGCCCTGAAATTCCTGATGGCGGCCCTGCTCTCTAGTAATAAGAATCTAGCAGAGTTTACATTTTTGTCTGACTAGCCAATAAAGCATCATGGAAGTAAAAAGCATTTCATGTTGGCTGTTGACTTTTATGTTGAATATTTTGTGGCGTTTTCCTATAAGAGACACTTATGAACATTACTTGATCATTGAAAGAAAGTTCACATTTTGTTATTTTCTCTTTATTTTCTGTGAAATTTACTGTAACTGGTTCGGCCACTGAGTGCTATATATTTAATATAATTTCAGTGCACATGCTGTGCATGCACCATATGCTTTAAGTTGAATAAACATAATACATGAAGTGCTCTTAAAAGACCAAATGTGATTTATAGCATTTTAGGACGTAATTCAATAGAACGAAAGCTTCTTATATATTATCTTATTTAAACTATGGTAAATATCTATTCAATGGCATGTAGAGAAGCATTTCCATAAGCTAAAAATATTATTAATAGCTATGTACACATTTTGAAATCAATTTAAAAAAAAAATATATCAGTGTGATTCGTGCAACTTCCTAAATAGATTTTATTAAAAATTATTTTTACTTTTTGAGATAGAACTGCTTTGTATTATGTCAGTGACACGCAGGACCCGCTGACACTGAACCTGTCAGTGCCGCTGACCTGATGGATACAGGATTCAGAGCAAGGTACAGCTGCTCAGTATACAGGACACAAAGCAGATGTAAGGATGTAGCCATTTTTATCTTGACTCTGATAACTTGCTGCAGCGTGATATCACACAACAAAAGCCATTAAAAAGTCATTGAAAAAGTGAAGATAAAGGATCTTGCCACTGTGTATTTAATGCGTGAAACGTCAAGATAAAGACGGCTACCTCTGTATTTCAAAAAGTAAAAATAATTTTTAATAAAATGTATTTAGGATAGGTGTGCGTGCTGTAGAACCATGCCGAGAATTATGGAGTATGTCCTACTTTTCGCTTTTTACGGGCCGTGCTCCCATACTTTGTATGGGAGCACGGCCCGAAAATGCGGCACGTAGCCGTCGGCAGCCGGCCGTCTCCACAATCGCGGGCCGTGATTGCGGGCACATCTGAGTGCATGAGGCCTTAATCTTCTTTAATATAAAAGTAAATATATAATATAAAACACAGTATATGATCAACTAACATTTTTAGTAAGAAAACAAATACTTGTGTCGAGGGACAGCACTTACTGTAGCAACAAACCTGTTCTATGTGGTCCAGGTTTGGGACCATCCTGCCACTTATGTATGTCTATAGGTTGTGCTTGGTTATGCAGCTCAGCCCATTTGGTCTTTTATACAAGTGTGACATTGTTTCTGTAAAAAAAATGTTTCTACTCTCAAATAACCTCTTTAACCGCATGTAATTTAAGCTTTTACTGTGATATATTCAGTGCTTTTTCTTTCTAGATCCCCTATTAGAGTTGACATGCCAACTAGAGATAGGGTAAAGGAAGAGGGACATACCTGAGGAAGTTTTTACGGCTTGCATCAGGGTAAAAAATACGTTTTATTCCGTTGCGCTCCACGCGCAATTTAGGTTTCCCCTGAACCAGTGAGTATCCAGCATCTAGAGCTCCAAATGCTGCCCTCTGCAGTTGATTGATGGCTCTGCTTATATGACATTAAAGACAAGCCGAGCTGTCCATCAACTGCAGAGGGGTGGGAGTGGTTGGAGCTCAGCATATCTAATTTGCATATGACACACAGCGAAATGAAAGTTACTTTTTACCCTGATGCAACCCCTAAGATCTTCCACACTGGTATGTCCCTCTTCCTTTACCCTATCACTAACAGCCGATTGTTCCCCTAATACCGCATGACAGACTCCCTTTAGTTTAAAACCTCATTTTTTTTAATATTATAGATTTATTTTTAGCAGTTAAATAACAGCTCTCTGTCCTGAAATTCCTTCACATATTTAAGGAGAACTGATATCACAGTTTTGTGAATTTGTTAGATTTTACTACAGTTCACTTTTAGTATATTCATTAGAAGAACAGTCAACATGGTAATGGATCATTCACACATTTTATACGGGTAATGTTCTAAAAGTTGTAAAGTATCTACTAGAGTCCCCAAGAGTGGGAGTTGCTGTTTGCCGTGAATCTCAGCTCTGGCTAACAGGGGGGAAGGGGAGGGTCCCCCTGAATGGGGGACCCCTTTCTATTATGTCCATATGCTCTATTAAAGTATATGAACACGGGCTGTCCTTATGGCACAACCAGTAATTTGACTGTAGCAAATGACCCTACTTCGTTTATGCCATCAATTGTTGTTCATTGGGAGTCTGACACTGGTGCCCCCACCGACTGCTGGATATAATAGGCTGCAGAGTTGGGCGTTCAAGCGATATGACGTCATTTATCAAAAAAATTACAGTTTTTCTTTTTTTACCTACTTTGTAATATTTTCTCATATTTGATTTGCAAAATCTATTTTTTTTGTTCAAAGCAATTTTCTTCTTTATTTTAATGAGGGATAGCATATAACACACTAGTCAACCATGGCAAGCTTGGTCATATAGTCATTGCAGAAGCTTAAGTCGTTTTTTACATAGTTCGACAGAACATCAACTAACTAAATTTGCTTAGATGAGGAAAACTATATAGCAGTTGGTACCTTTATCTTGCTGTTCATTAATAATGCTTCTTGGTTCAACTATTTAATAACCTCAGGGTAGAATGAGGAAAATACATTTATTTGGCATTAACACAGATCTTAACATGCTCAGTGCAGTGGAAGGTGTTACTTATAGATCTTTGTATCTCTGTCAGCAATGAGTAATTTTGTACATTTAGAAAAGGCAGCTGGGTGGAATGATTACTTTTTATTTGATTCCTTGCCTTATGCATAACAGCAATTGCGGCATTGAAACTGACTAAACTTTTCTTTCAATATTCCTTCCACCCTTTGGCATTACAAAAGTGTAAAATAATATGAAAAACAACATATATAATAACGTAATTACCTGTGGTTTATACGCAATTAAACTGTCCAAATAGGTACGATTTGTGTGATAAAACAATGATGCTAAGTAAATGGAGAGATCTCATCGACATTGAATAGAACCTGGTGCACGGTCTATTACTGTGCTGTGCTGAATTGTGCCGTAACTCATGGAAATATGTAAATGAAAGTGAAATCTCGCATTAAAAAATTGCTCATCTTTATGTTCAGAGACATCGGTGAAATGTGTTTATTATAGTATCTTCTATTTTTTTTATACACTGTCATCAGTTAAATTAAATATGTCCCTGTTATCAAGAAGATATAAATTAACCAATGTGGCCCAATAGCTTACCATTACTCAAGACATTTAGAAATTCTGCATAGATAGTTACGGATGTCCTGGGAAGGAAAGATATTAGAAAGGAAGTTTTGAGTATTAGGCACAATATTACTGTAGATATAAATGTCTGATATCAACACTATAGAGGTTTTATGCAATTTTTACTGACTGTAATGCAATAAACATGCATCAAGTGTAATCTGAATTCTCTTAGAAGCATGCTCTGCCTGTATCATTACCTCGAATATACACTATGTTATACCGAGTGTAGAGCTGGAGGGGATGGTGCATGATAATAGGATTGGAAGAGCACCAACAAGAGAATTCCTGAAACATATACCGCCCCCTCAGTGTATCAGTTTTGCCCTTCAATATACTCATTGTCAGCTGGCACTTTCCAATCAATGTAATCAGTTCTGGGCCTGCTCCAACTTTATTTAAGTGTAAATAAAAAAAATTAAATTGCCCAAAGGGTAAAACTGCCATGTGCTCATGAATGTCCCTTTTCTTGGTGTACTCAGTATTTCACTTGTTAAAGCAGAAGTTCAGACATTCAGAGCTGCTCCTCCTTCTGTAACTAAGGAAAGGATTTTGTAACCCATATAAACCAGCAATACAGAAGTGTTTTTGCTCACTCTGTCAGCTAACTAGTATATAACTGTACACAAGTCTCTATCTCCTGACTCAACTTCTGTATGTTACTTTCATAGTCACTTCTCGGTGCATTCAGTGGTAATGTGCTCTTACAATGAGACAGTAACACGATGGCACCTATGCATTCTGGGTGCTAGAAATGCAAATATATAATATTAGGGTCTCTATTCATTTCAATGGAGGTTACAGACTTTTATAATATATCTATAAAAATATGCTCAGACATACAATGATTAAATAAAAAAAAGATAGCAATTTATTAGTACAATTGAGGTAATCTCTACAAAACATTATTAACAAAGGCTGAAAATATGTTTTAACAAAAAAAGTATTTTACAGTTTATATACAGATAATCTACATTGTATTACATATCTTTTGCCTATCCTGAGTTCCGGTCTGTATTACAGCAGCAATTCTGCTGTTTACTATTGGAAATTATGAAGATGCTTGTCGACAGACATAGTTTATCTGATCTCCTATAATGCAGAGAAGTTGTGGCACGTTCAAACATGGCGGACAATATCCGCTACGGATATTGCGGCAAATTGTGCAGTGTCAGGGAACCCTGGGTTTGGGAGAGCTAAAGGTGCTCTAAGGGCATGGCCAGACGTGGCGGAATTGCTCTGGAATTCCGCTGCGGACAGTCCGCTGCGGAAATCGGCAGCGTACACGTTTCTCCATTGCTTTCCACAGCTTTTTAGTTAAGTTTGTTTACACTTTGCGGAAAACTCTGCTACGGACCATAGGCTGCGGTGCGGGATTTGGTGTCCGCAGCATACACTGGCTGTTGCGGACGTGTAGCGGACTTGTTACCGACTCATTGCGGAATTTCTCCATTGACTTCAATGGAGAGTCAAAATTCTGCAATGAAGTCCGCAGATGTTATGTGTGTTGCGTAGCGTATTGGTTTTACGAACATGATATTTCTTCATTCTGGCTGGACCTATGTGTTCCTAGGTCTATAGCCAGAGTGAGGCCCCATGCATAACGTAAAAACGCCCGTAATCATGGGCCGTTATTACGGCACGGACAGGCCCATAGAAGTCAATGGGGCTCCCGTAATTACGGGTGACTACGTGTGTGCACCCGTAATTACGGGAGCATTGCTAGGCAACGTCAGGAGATAGTCACTGTCCAGGGTGCTGAAAGAGTTAAACGATCAGCAGTAACTGTTTCAGCACACTGGACAGTGACTTCCGATCACAATATAGATCAACGTGTTAAAAAAAATAGAAGCTCCTACTTACCGAGAACTCCCTGCTTCTTCCTCCAGTCCGGCCTCCCGGGATGATGTTTCAGTCCAAGTGGTGGCTGCAGCCAATCACAGGCCAATCAAATCACAGGCCAATCAAATCACAGGCCAATCACAGGCTGCAGCGGTCACATGGACTGCCGCGTCATCCAGGGAGGTCGGGCTGGATGTCGAAAGAGGGACGCGTCACCAAGACAACGGCCGGGTAAGTATGAATTTCTTTTACTTTTACTAGGGAAAGGGCTGCCCCTTCTCTTTATCCTGCACTAATAGAGAGGAGGGAAGTACTTTCACCTCAATACGCAACGGCCAGTCCGCATCAATTTACTGCACATTTTAGGCAGAGCCGCAACAGAATCTGCAACGCAGATTATGTGCGGCATTGATGCGGACAGGGTCGGCAGAAATATGCCTCGTCTGGTCATGCCCTAAGAATCCAGCCTCGGAGTCCAAATACAAGATTTTCAGTATCACATTTTCAATTCTCTACTGCTTGAGGTCTTATGTTGTTTATACAGAATAAGGCAATACAAAACATAGAAGACCAATAAAAACATATATGATTCATTTCCAGCCCAATTATAGAGGTAGCTTAACCAATCACATTAAAGGTCACTTCATAGTGTATGAATATATTACTTGCATAGAAAAAAACAACGGAAGCATATCTATATATGGCACCAGGGAATGCTCTTAAGCCCCCTCCATTGGGGTGAGAAGTTTAGTTTCAATAATACTGAACCTCTTATCGTGTAAAAACTTCAGTCTGTTATAATTGTTTCTGAACAATAAATCATCCTGAGACTTTCAAGGTCTAATAATTGCTTTCACATAACTATTAACTCTCTATACTACAGATTTTTCTATTAAATGATATACTGATGAACAACAGTTAATAATGACTCTCATAGCAGCAAATCCGCAACAAACCTGCGTCAAAATCTGCATACGTTACATGCAAATTTTGTTGCGAATTTAGCAGCAGATTTGCCTCGATTTCAGCCTATGCATTGAAAAGACTGAAATCTGCCATTAACCCCTTCCTGCTGCAGTCATTTTTGGGATTTTCCCTTCGTTCTTTCCTCTCCACCTTCCAAAAGGCATAACTTTTAGGGTATGTTCACACGGCCTATTTACGGATGTAAATCGGGCGTTTTTGCCCCGAATTACGCCCGAAAATAGCGCCTCAATAGCGCTGACAAACATCTGCCCATTGAAAGCAATGGGCAGACGTTTGTCTGTTCACACGAGGCGTATATTTACGCACCGCTGTCAAAAGACGGCGCGTAAATAGACGCCCGCGTCAAAGAAGTGACCTGTCACTTCTTTGTCCGTAATTAGAGCCGTTATTCATTGACTCCAATGAATAGCAGCGCTAATTACGCCCGTAATTGACGCGGCGTTCAAGCGCCTGCACATGCCGGTACGGCTGAAATTACGGGGATGTTTTCAGGCTGAAACATCCCCGTAATTTCAGCCGTAACGGACGCCCTCGTGTGAAAATACCCTTAGATTTTTTTCCACCAATATTGCTATATGAGGGCTTGTTTTTTGCAAGATGAGTTGTAGTTTTTAACGGCAACATTTATTGTACCATATAATTTAGTGGGAAATTGGGAAAAAATTATTTGTGGTGTAGAATGGGTAAAAAACAGAGATTCCTTCATTTTTTTGTGTTTCGTTTTTACTGTATTCACCATGCGGTAAAAACGGCATGTTAACTTTATTCTGCGGGTCAATACAATTACGGGGAAACCAAATATATAACTTTTTTATCGTTTACTATTTTTACATGGAAAAAACTATTTGTTAAAAATAGAATTTGTGTATGAGGGCTAATTCTTTGCGGGGCGACACGTAGTTTCTATTGGTAACATTCTGGGTTACATGAGACTTTTTGATCACGTTTTATTCCAATTTTGTTTTTTAACTTTGAATATTTTTTTTATTATATTAAATAAACTTTATTTAACCATATTTAACTTTTTTTTTACTATTCTCCTTAACTAGCGATTGATGCTGGATATACTGCAATACTAATGTATTGCACTATATCGTTATACTGACAGACTCCCATAGAGCCCTGCCGGAGGAGTACAAAGATGGCAAACATGTGCTTCATCAGGCCCTCAGGTTGCCTTGACAACCATTGGCAGACAATCGCGTTGCGGGGGGCTTATGCAACGTCACAGGGGGCCGTTCCTTGTTTCTAACCGTAAAGTTGCCGTGGTCCCTTTTGACAGCGGTATCTAAAGGGTTAAACGAGCGGAAAGCTACTCGTTACACTGATGTGTCGGCTGTTTCACACGGCTGACACACCCGTTCTGTGGAGTGAGCTCAGCCCTTGAGCCCGCTCCATACTTCCCCACCCGACCCCTGCTTTCCATACTGCAAATCCGCCATGTCTTTACGTGACCTTAGTCTTACTTAGATCAAATTACTTAACCCTTCAAAGACCTGTCCGCTTTGGCTTTAAAGGCCAAAATGATTTTATGTTTTAATCTTTTTTTTTTTCTCAGCATTTTGATGGTCATAAGGCCTGGTACCCACGGGTCGGATACGCTGCGTAAAAATCACGCAGCATTTCCGACCTAGAACCCGCAGTACATTCCGTCTGAAAAATCCCCGGCCATTGTTATGGAGACGCGTCACTCTTGTGCAGTGCGGCCTCCCTGGCTGATGCTGCAGCCCATGTGACCACTGTAGCCTGTGATTGCCTGCAGCGGCGGTTACATAGAATGTAACGTCATCCCAGGAGGTTGGCCCTCTTAAGTCATCCAAGCCAGCCTCCTGGTATGGCGTTACATCCCATGTGACTGCTGCTACAGCTTGTGATTCGCTGCAGTGGCCACATGGGATGCAACATCATCCCAGGAGGTCGGATTGGACAAAGAAACACAGGGTAAGTGTGCTTTTGTTTTTTTCTGTAGTTGCGATTTTTGCGGCGGAATCGCAGCGAATACGCCACAAGAGTCACAACACTTGGCTTTCTGTTGCGGGGAAAACCCGCAACGAAAAATCAACTAAAATGCAGTATAAATTTATATGCTGCAGATTTAAATTGCGCACCGCAGGTCAATTTATTAACGTTTACACTGCATTTTTTTCCCGCAGCATGGGCATGAGATTTTCTAAATCGCATCCACTTCTCTGCTACTGTAAATGCTGTGGAATTTACGCACAGAATTCTGTTGCGGAAATTCCACAGCGTTTATGCTACGTGGGAACCCGGCCTAAAGTTTTAGAATTTTTTTAGGCCTTTTTTTTTTTTTTGCAGGACTAATTGTTTTTTCTTCTGGTACCACTTTTGGGTACATATATGTTAATTATACATTTCTATTAATTTCCGCAGCAGGAATTGACATGCTGCAGAATGAAAAATATGCACCACAGATGAATTTCGGGACGGAAATTTTACGCAACGTGTGGATGACATTTGTTAAATCTCACCTACTTTGCTATTATTGTACTCTGCTGCATATTTTCTGACCGCAATTTCGGATGAAAAATAAACAGCAATTCCGTTAATTGTGGACAAGCCCTTTACAACTATTTATTTTTTTTTTATTTTTTTTTGCATTTTTATCATAAACGTTTTCGGTTAGACACGACCTTCATCAGATGAGCTCATTGTTGGCGATAGTATCGCTAGTGTAATAAGTGTACTACCAGTACATTAGCGATACTATAGCCAACAATGAGCACATCCTGGATTTGTGTGACTTTCGATAATCGGATTGTCTGATAATGCACGTGTCTGACCGAAAACGTTTATGATTTATATGAATGAAAACGCGAAATGGAAGTGCAAACTAAAATATCTATTGGGAGTGCAGAATTTAGCTTACTATATCGTATACTGGACTGGGAATCTATTTCTGCACCCCTCCCTACAAAGTGCCGTGGGCTACTACACATTTGTTGCAAATAGTAACCAATCACAGTGAAGCTTTCATTTCTCTAGACCAGTTTTTAAAAAAAGTGTAAGCTGAGCTCTAATTGGTTACTGAAGGCAACAAGAACAGTTTTCCTCAATACACCCCAATTTGTGTTTATTTTTATAAATTTGCCCTATATTATTATTATGTTATCAACACAACTACAGACTATTTGTTTGATAACCAATTCTCTCAGTATGATTTTCTAGTGGCAAATCTAAGGACCTAATTAGCTAAAATGAGAGAGTGAGTTTAAAATCAATATGCATGAAATCTGAGCATAGATTGGGGACAATTTGAGCAGACTTAGGGCTTGTCCACACATAACGGAATTGCTGCAGAAAAAGTCTGCAATTCCGTAGAAACTAGCAGAAATTCCACTGCGGAAAAACTGCACAATTTCCTGCGGTTTTTACTGGAGAAAATGGTGGGGATTTTGCTGTTTTTTTTTCAAGTCTGTGAGATGGTGATATCTCCTCTGAAAAAGGCAGCAATTCAGTCCACATTCCACAGCAGGAATTGACATGCTACAGTACAAAAAATACGCACCGCAGGTGAATTTTTGCCCGGACATTTTCAGCAGCATGTGGAAGAGATTTGGTAAATCTCACCCACTTTGCTGCTACTGTATTCTGCTGCGTTTTTTCCATCTGCAATTCCGGACGGAAAATACGCAGCAGTTTAGTTATGTGTGGACAAGCCTTTAAAGTATTATTAGTGAAATAGTTTGGAAATATATCCTGGTATTACCAAAACCTTCATGGGATAGATGTACCACACTTGTAAACATCCGGCTCCTGCACAGTGGGGTCAAATGACTGTTCTAATGCTGCATGTCCAGACTTGATACAAGTTAATAAGTCCCTGTCACAGATGTTCAGACTGTGAGCAAAATTTATTTTCACATTGTGAGTTGATGATATACGGTACCTTCAGCAAAACAATTACATCAAGGATTCCAATAAATATCAGGGGATATCTTGCTTACTAAATATGCTGGCACCATAAATTGAAATACTTGGATTACCAGATTCCTATTTGAATTATTTATGTTCCCTTTAACTCCTTGAATTTCAGAAGTAGCTGAAGGGTAGATCATTTTACAACTCTTTAGCACTGTGTTTTTAATATACTCTAAAGGTTAATTAGTTTTTCTTTTGCAAGTAATGTATTTATCTAAATCATGCACATAGTTTAATGCACTTTAAAGAGGTATTACAGTTTTTGCACATAACCCTTATTCATTTTAGATTGGAAAAGTTCTATAATTTTCCAATATAATTTCTATATCAATTCCTCACTGTTTTCAGGCTCTTTGCTTGCTGCCGTTGTATGGTATCTTTCATTGTTGATTTTCAAAGGGTAAAAATGTATCACCATGTGATGTTCACACAGGTGCATGGTTTGTTACAGGTACAGTGATCAGAGTTATCTCTTTCAATGAGCCGTGCACCAGTGTGATCATTATGTGAAGTTACAAATAAGGCCACGTGCACACGATGCGTATTAGGCTGAATTCAGATGAACGTGGGGAAACTCAGACGTGAAAAACTGTCGTTTTTCACGTCCTAGTTGCCCCCGTGCGGGTCCTGTTTTCACGGATCTCCATAGACTTGAGTCTATCGAGGGATCCGTGAAAACAGAACAAAATAGGACATGTTCTATTCTTCAACGGACCCTTCACACGGCAACAATGACCATGTGAGCAGCCCCATTGAAATACATGCGACCATGTAATGGCCGTTGTTGTAATGCCTTTCACACAGATGTATACTACGGTCGTCTAAATTCGGCCTTACATGCAGATTGGCCTTGTGGATTTTATAAAATAAAACGCATCAAAATAAGAAGCAGATAATATGCACGTTTCCGATTCAAAATGTCAAATCTACATGAAAAAACGCATAAAAAAAACTAATATTAAGTGTGGATTCTACCTACCTAATTAACTGTGTTCATCTGCAATTTTGATGCGATTGTTGCACATAAAATTCCACAATGCGTGCATGTAGCCTTAAGGTTCCCATTCAATGGCAGAAAATAGATATCTTGAAACCAGTAAGGAATTGATACAAAAAGTATACTATAAAATTGCATACATTTTCAATTAAAAATGTATAATTTATATCCTCAAACTTATTCCGCTGAATATCTTTACTATATTCCCACTGAAGATGACAGATAGATTTTTTTAAGATTCACGGGGTAACAAATTCTTGTACATTGGGAAAGGAATTGTATTCTGCTCATTTGCATTTACCTTGGAAAACCACAATATTAAACTAACAAGAACTTGCCAAGGGAATTATTACTTCGAGCATATTTCCTATTCATAAGACAATTTTCCTTTGCTGCATCTATTCAACACTGAATTGAAAAGTTTACAATCCCTTAACGACATCTGCCATAGTTTTATGGCGCTGGTGCTATGTAGCAAGTGCAAAGCACCAAAATATCTACATCACAGGGATAGTGTAGGCACAGGAGCTATTTCCATGCCACCTGCAGAGGGTGTCAGCGATCCTGGCCGTTTGACCTCCAAGATGCCACTGTCATCAGTGACTGTTGCATCTAAGTGGCTCCCTCTGTCACCCCATCCACGTCCCCACGCCACAATTGCAGGGGGCCGATGGGTTGACATGGCAACCCGGGTCTTAAGAAGGCCCAGGTCTGCCATGTGTGTGTGTATGTCTATTAGGGCCTGCCAGAGTCATGTTCAGGCATGGTACACTGCAATACAGAAGTATTATAGTGTGCCATGTAAGCAATAAAGCAATCACCTGTCCTAGTCTTCAAGTGGGACTATAGAAAAATGTAAACAAGTTAAATAAGATGTTCAGAAAAAAAAAACAAAATGTTTTTGCTCTTACATAATGCTTCATGGTGGAAAATTATAAAAATATTTTAAAAAGTACATATTATTGGTGTTGCCAGAACCGCAATGAGCCAAACTGTAACACGAAGACATTATTTATTCCATATGATGAAAGGCATAAAAAAATAATGTTGGAATTGCATTTTTGTGTCACCCCCAAAAAAAGGAATAAAAGCAAATCAATAAGTCCTATGTATATTAAAATTGTATTAATATAACACAAATGATTTTTTTAACCCCTTCCCAACGTTTGACGTATACTTACGTCATAACCTGGTAGGGGAAGTATGGAGCGGGCTCACGGGCTAAGCACCCTTTATACTACGTGGGTGTATGATACAGTCGAAATTCACTGTAATGAGTGGTATTCTGCTTGTTTAACCTTTCATATGCCGAAGTTAAAATTGACCGCGGCATCTGAGTCATTAGAAAAAATAGGGTGGCCCGCTCTGACAGCCCATTGACCCCCCCGCGACGTGATCGTGGGGTGCCGATGGTTGTCATGGCAGCCTGGGGGCCTAATAAGGGATGACTGCTGGAGGACTGTGAGAATCCTGATATACTGCCATATATTAGTATTGCAATATATTGTGCAAGCGATCCAAGGATTGCTGGTTTCAGTCCCCTAGGGGAACTAACTAAAAAGATTAAAAAAGTAAAATTAAGTTTGATTTTATGCACAAAAAAATATTAAAAGTTAAAAAAAAAACCTTTTCCCCACAAAGCATTGTAGAAAAAAAAATAAACATAATTGGTATTGCTGCATGTTTAAAAGTCTGAACTATTACACTTTAACATTATTCATCTCTCACAGAGTGTGCAGTAAAAAAATATAAATGCTAGAATCGCTGTTTTCTTTGATCAGCTTCTGTCCCCTAAAAAAAATTGAATCAAAAACTAGCATGTACCCCAAAAACTTGCATGTACCCCAAAATATTAAAAACTTCAGCTTGTCCCACAAAAAAATAAGCCCTCATACTGCTCAATTGTCGAAAAAATTTGAAAGTCATGGCTCTCAGAATGTGATGACTCAAAATAAATTTTATTTTTAACAGTTAGATATTTTCCTTGTAAAAATAGTAAAAGATAAAAGAAAAACTATATAAATTTGGTATCGCCGTAATAGTATTGACCCGCAGAATAAAGTTAACATGTCGTTTTTATTGCACGGTTATTTCCCATTCCACCCCACAAAGATTTTTTTTCCAGTTTCCCAGAACATTATAAAGTACAATAAATGCTATCATGAAATACCACAAAGCGTCCCGCAAAAATCAAGCCCTCATACGGCTATATCGAAGGAAAATGAAAATAGTTATGGCTTTTGGAAGGTGGAGAGGAAAAAACGAAAATGAATAAATAGGGGGAATGGAATGAAAGTATTTTTATTGTGCAAAAGTATGAAAACGTAAAAAAAATATATATAAATGTGCTATGGCGATAATCGGAACCTGCAGAATAAAGTTAGGATTTCAGTTATTCTGCACGGTGAAAGCCGTAAAAACATAACCGAAAAACCATGGTGGAATTGCTGTTTTTTTCCTATTCCCCTAAAAAAAAGTACTAAAATGTACAAAAATATGGATCCCTATTTCAGCCTTCAGCTCTGTAACAAATGAACCGCTGGTAAAGCAAATTTTCAACGTTTTGTTCATTTCTAATTTAATGTTTTCCAAATTTTATGACTTTGCATGCTGGTAGACATGTATTATCAGTCATATTTTTTTTTAAAATGTGGTTGCTTTCACATATGCAATTACAGATAAATTTTAAAATATAATGCATGGAAGCCTTCAGAAAAGTCTTAAAAATCTCCTTGCGGCTAGTGAAGTTTCTGACAGTGAGAAATATGAAGACAGTGTGAAGTCCTTATTTTCAATTATTATATTATTGAGCTTTGTGACACCCAAATTGCAGAAATAAGAAAATGTATATCTTTTGAGACATTAGAAGAAAAGGAGGAAAGAGAAAACATCTAAAATAGATTTTTCTCCTTCCGAGGGGGTTGTATGGTAGTACCATATATTCAGAAGCCTAAATGGATAAATCAGATTGTCCTGTTGGTCACATCAACTCGGCACACTTTTTCTCACTGTTTTCCATAGTCAACATGCTAGGCATCTGGTTGTGACATGACTTCCCATTGCCTATTTACAATGTCTTACATCGTTTCTTGCGGTTCTGTTATCCAAAGTATTCAATATTACGAAAATAGATTATTCAAGATGGTGGAAATTTTCTTTGTAATCAGACAAATTTTTTATTTTTTTATAGATTTAAGGGATGGACAGAAGAGTAACTTGAAATCTCTGAGCCCCAATAAAAAATCTGTAACAGGATTCTCAACTGTCACATGTCTTTTAGAGTACCGGTCTTCTCATATTAGACAGAGAGGCCTTTTGGCCCCTCAGGCTCCAGGTCCCAGGTGTGGTCGCAAACTCTGCACCCCCTATAATAATGACTCTGGGAATGGACATCTACTGCAGAGTCATAGCTAGACTTTCATTTACTTGGTTCAATTATTCAGTTTGCAGCTCAAGCTCTGTATCTCAATACCCTGATCAAGGCAGCATAGTTTGCTGGTGCCCCCTGGCATCTGACACTCAGGGTACATGCCCTGCTAACACCACCCTGGCTACGCCCCTACCTACAGTCTCAGATGTGCTGCCTTCTTAAGGATAAATAAGGCGACTAAATCCATGTAATGTTATAAAACAATAGTAATTTCTCCTGAATTTTCTTGATTGTACGTAGTTTACTAATGATTTATAGTCAAGTGTGTTCGAATTTCATACTCCTTACTGCCTGAGCGGAAAGTTGCTGTCAAATTTTCACATCATTTTATCAATATTGATGCTGAAAAGTCAACATAAAGTAGATAGGGAATGTGTGGCTGTGTTTCATTTTTATCCTCTTCTACAGGCCCCGTGTGCCTTTCTTATCCAACTTATTTAATCAAATTGGAAATGGTTCTATGGAATTGCAGTTTTATGATCTACAAATAAAAAAACATATGATTTAGTACGATTTTAAGGCAGAACCGTATGGGAGGATTTGTCTTCCTTTATCACAGTATCAAAAATGGCATTCATATAAGAAAGCTTTATCTGATACATTTGATCGTTAACCCCTTAATGACCAGGCCATTTTGCGCGTTAATGACCAAGGATTATTTTTTGTTTTTTCATGGTCGCATTCCATGAGTCGTAAAAAAAATGTATTCCGTCGACATAGCCGTATAAGGGCTTTTTTTTTTGCGGGACGAGTTGTATTTTGTATTTGTATCATTTTTAGATGCTTATAATAGATCGATTAACTTTTATTAACTTTATTTTAGGAGAGAATTGAAAATAAGCTGCTATCCCAGCATTGATTTTCACGTTATAAATTTACGTAGTTTACTATGCAGCGTAAATAACATGTTAACTTTATTCTATGGGTCGGAACGATTAAGTGGATACCAAATGTGTAAAGGTTTTATATGTTTTCCTACGTTTGCACAATAACAATCCTTTTAGAAAAAAATTACTTGTTTTCGCATCGCCGCATTCCAAAGTGACCAAAAAAAAAGAAATTCTGGCATAGTTTTTTTACATGTTTTTTTTACGCTGTTCACAGCGTGGAATAAATAACATAATATTTTTATAGCTCGGGCCGTTATGGACGCAGCAATACCAAATATGTATGGTGTATTTATGTTTTTTTCAATAATAAAAGATTGATAAGTGAAAAATGGCAATTGTATTTTATTTTATTACTTGAAACTGATTATTTTTTTTCTAACTTTTTTTTCACACTTTTTTTTAGTCCCACTAGGGAACCTACAGGTCCAACTGTCAGATTATTTTTCTAATACATTGCACTAGCAATGTATTAGATCTGTCAGTCATTCAATGACAGCAAGCGATTAGGCTTCGCCTCCAGGCGAAGCCTGATTCGCTTCAGTAATGGCAGAGCAGGAGGCCATTGTTAGTCCTCCTGTTGCCATAGCAGCAGTTGGCAGCCCTGCTTTAGCATGGCAGGGCTGCCGATCTGCTACCAACCACAAAGATGCAGCGATAGCTGCATCAAAGGTGTTAATGGCAGGAATCGGAGCTAGCTGTTACAGGTGGATGACAGCTGTAACATACAGCTGACATGCACCGCTGATGACGCCGGCTCAGCTCCTCAGCCGGCGTTATCTTGCCAGCAGTTACGGTCGGGGCCTGAAAGTCTTCCTTACTAGGCATACCGGGAGGCCAGTGTTAGGCCTCCGGTTACCTTTGCAGCCACCGGCACCCCGGGAATTTCATTCCTGGGGTGCCGATGAGCTGCAAACACCTTAAATGCAGTGATCGCATTTGACCGCTGCATTTAAGGGGTTAATGGCAGGGATCGGAGCAAACTTTGGTCACCGCCATTACCCCAGGGTGTCAGCTGTAACATGCAGCCAACACCCTGGGATGGTGGCACCGAATCAGCTTCTGAGCCGGTTTCCACCATTTGTCGTATGGATATGGCAAAATGCAGGAAGCTTTCTATGATGTATCCATACGATAAATGTCGGGAAGGGTTTAAAGCCATGTACTGTTGTTGCTGTAACCAGCTCCTGCGGTAGGCTATTCCATAGAATCACAGTTCTCACAGTAAAGAAGGCTTGACGCCTCTGCAGATTGAACCTTTTTTTCTCCAGACGGAGGGTGTGCCCCCTTGTTTTTTGAGGGGGTTTTACAAGGAACAGGATTTCACCATATTTTTTGTATGTGCCATTCATATATTTATATAAGTTAATCATGTCCCCCCTTAGTCATCTCTTTTCAAGGCTAAATAGGTTTAATTCTTTTAATCTTTCCTCATAACTGAGATTCTCCATGCACCTTATTAGCTTCGTTGCTTTTTATTGTATTTTTTCCAACTCCAGGGTATCCTTTCTATGAATTGGAGCCCAGAACTGTACTGCATATTCTAGATGAGGCCTCACTAATGCTTTGTGAAGTGGTAATATTATAACCCTGTCCCGCGACGCGAGTCCATGCCACTTTTAATACACGACAATATGTTGCTGGGTTCTCAACAAGTGACTCCCCCAGTGTAGCTCCCCCTAGGACATGTGATGAATGCAGATTGTTCGTACGTGCATAACTTTACATTTATCTACATTAAACCTGATTTGCCAAGTGGATGACAAACACTAAGTATGTCCAAATATATTTTTAGTAACTGGTGAAGATCACCTGTCTCACTCGAGAGAATAGGTCAGGAGGACCACATGGGTGTACACCACCGTATGTTGCTGAGTAATAAAGGGAAGGGAAAGAGAAAAGATGTGGTCTAAACTAAATTGTAAAATTAGTAACTTTATTGGATATGCATATCCAATAAAGTTACTTATTTTACAATTTAGTTTAGACCACATCTTTTCTCTTTCCCTTCCCTTTATTACTCAAATATATTTTTAACTTTACTAATATAAGGCTAAATTGTAACAAAATGTGGAATGTTTTATATCCAATGCATTAATGTGGTGAGATTAACCATATCTACAATATCATGTTCTTTGACTTTAAAGATTAAAAAATAATTTTATAGTTATAGTGCAGTTGGTAAGAACTACAAGTGAGGAAATAGTTGTACAGGGAGGCCCACCATTGCAACAATTTGCTTTAATTATTGTGTCAATGCATTTAAAGAGGCTCTGTCACCATATTTTGCAACCCCTATCTGCTATTGCAGCAGATAGGCGCTGCAATGTAGATTACAGTAACGTTTTTATTTTTAAAAAACGAGCATTTTTGGCCAAGTTATGACCATTTTTGTATTTATGCAAATTAGGCTTGCAAAAGTACAACTGGGCGTGTTTACAGTAAAAGTCCAACTGGGCGTGTATTATGTGTGTTACATCTGGGCGTGTTTACTACTTTTACTAGCTGGGCTTTCTGACGAGAATTATCATCCACTTCTCTTCAGAACGCCCAGCTTCTGGCAGTGCAGACACACAGCGTGTTCTCGAGAGATCACGCTGTGACGTCACTCATTTCCTGCCCCAGGTCCTGCATCGTGTCGGCCACATCGGCACCAGAGGCTACAGTTGATTCTGCAGCAGCATCAGCGTTTGCAGGTAAGTAGCTACATCGACTTACCTGCAAACGCCGATGCTGCTGCAGAATCAACTGTAGCCTCTGGTGCCGATGTGTCCTCGCTGGTCCGACACGATGCAGGACCTGGGGCAGGAAGTGAGTGACGTCACAGCGTGATCTCTCGAGAACACGCTGTGTCTTTGCACTGCCAGAAGCTGGGCGTTCTGAACAGAAGTGGATGATACTTCTCGTCAGAACGCACAGCTAGTAAAAGTAGTAAACACGCCCAGATGTAACACACATAATACACGCCCAGTTGGACTTTTACTTTAAACACGCCCAGTTGGACTTTTGCAAGCCTCATTTGCATAAATACGAAAATGGTCATAACTTGGCCAAAAATGCTTGTTTTTAAAAAATGAAAATGTTACTCTTATCTACATTGCAGCGCCGATCTGCTGCAATAGCAGATAGGGGTTGCAAAATCTGGTGTCAGAGCCTCTTTAAAATCAAAAGTGAAGCAACTTTGCAAACATTCTTAATTAAAAATCTACTATTGTTTGGGGCTATAGCTCCTATGCAGACATATGTTTCAATGGTAACAGAAATAATCTTTGTGTAGTCTTTTGCCATTTACCTGTTCCCTACCTCTTGTGACCTACCAGATTGAAGAGAGTATAACTGCAAGATCAAACTACGCAGAAAATGGTGCAGATTTTCTGCATCGGATTGTCTGCTAGTTGATCCAGAAATTTTCTGCGGCAAATTTGTTGCGTGAGGACAAGTCCAAAGATGCACTGGACCAAAAAATACATGGTTGTGAAGGTGGACATAGATTAAAAAAAACAGTCAAATGTGAATTTGTTTTTTAAATGTATAACAACGTTTCAAGCAAACTTGTTAGATAAAACCTAAACAATAGAGATATAACAAATTTTTACTCATGTCATCATAAGGGTATGTGCATACGTATTGTTTCCAGCCGTTTTCCGGGCCGTAAACATCCCGACAAACGGCTGAAAAATCGGAAGCAGAACGCCTCCAAACATCTGCCCATTGATTTCAATGGGAAAAACGTTGTTCTGTTCCGACGGGCATGTCACTTCTTCAGCCGTTTTTGGAGCCGTTTTTCACATACTCTATAGAAAAACAGCTCCAAAAATGGCCGTAAAAACGCAGCGAAAATCGCGAGTGGCTTAAAAAACCGTCTGAAAATCGGGAGCTGTTTTCCCCTGAAAACAGCTCTTTATTTTCAGACGTTTTTGAGTTTGTGTGTGAACATACCCTAACCAATCTGGTTACTATTGCACATAATGAACAACGTGCTTGCTAAAGGCAGTTTTTACCACATTGTTTAGCAGCTAAGCCCCCACTCCCCCAAAGGGAACTCTTTTACACAGGATAGTATATAAAGTTTTTAACCACTAAAACAAATCATCCTTTATTATAATTTAAATACACTCCACGCATTTCCTCACATCCATCAGTTTGTTTTTGTTTTATTTTTTTTTAAAATAGGCTACAGTAATTGTTAATTGAAATATAGTCTATTGTTATCACAGAAAATTAAACTAATGTTTAATTGTGTTTTAATAAGCTATTATGTTCAGATATTCAGACAATGCTCAAAATCTGTCATTAAGATTCTTAATAGAAGTAATGACTTACCAAAATTACATTGCTTGTGGATTTTGCTCCTTGGAATAAATACTACAGAATTAAAATTTTTATGTGTCATCTATTTTGTAACTTCCAACTTGTTGCATGAAACATTCAATTCAAATATGATGGAATAGCAAAGCAGTGAACCCAATGCATGTGTGAATTTGAAAAGCATATACATTACATGACCGGAGGTTTGTGGGAAATACCACATTGTATCCATATATTGTTCTTAAACTTCTTATTTCAATAGTATGGGCTTTAAAGTGCCACTCTCATAAACAACTAGCCGCATCTCCCACCATAATTTGTAAGCGACTGTCGAAGTTGTAGTGTCAGACAAGACAGTACGTTTGGACGACGCCATGTTAGGTTAAAAAGTGTGAGCATACGGTTCAACTTAATAATATTCTTTGTATTAAAATTTTGGCACTGTTGGATGGAGCTGTAATAGAGGTTGAAATTTTAATAATTTGAGGGGTTGCAAGGACCTTGAGATCTATTGAAACATTATCACCATATCAGCAGCTCACATGAGCAAGCCTGCAGTCTCTATTACATGTTTCTACTACACATTTCACTGTTTAGCCACATTCAGTAGTAAAATTTTAACACAATTTGTACTGCATAACATAGTCGCTTTCAATGAGGCCCGAACTCTGTCATGTTCTTTCGAACTTTGTACCTCTCATGTAGAAATAGTGTTTTTACTTATTAATATTTAGTTAATATAATTTCATACTAACGTAAAAGAAGAGTAATTAACCATCTGACAATTAATACTCGCAATATTACCCATTACCTTGTCTGAGGGGGGGGGGGGGTAGTAATAGTTACTAGACTGTTCATTCTAATTATTTCCTGAATGAATTCTAGAAGCAATGCAGTTCTGTAGTGCCACTATTTTACATTCTCTAAATGCCTTAGTACAGCTAAGTACCAGTAAGTAAATCTAGCATTAAAGGGAAGGGGACTGTTACTTGAAAAAAATATTCCAAAACTCGAAATGGATTTCTGGGCCAGAGGCTGCTTGTTAAAGCCATCTCTTCTCTGTTAGTCCCTGTGTGCTTTGTGTAGTTGGATTTACAGGTTTTGTTCTCAAACTGTCTTACAATATCCTTTTTAATAGTACTTATATAGTGCCTCAGTCTTGTACAAGTGTGTATTGGGGCTCTCTAGAGTCTGTAAGTTAATGTAATGCACACTTAAATTTGTTATTTAAGTCTTTGGGATATATATATCTCTGAGAAAAAAAAAAAGTAGTATGTTCTCCTGTAGTCCTATGTAAAAACCACAGATCACATATCATATCAAGTGGACAGACCTACTAAATCTATGATTTTTTTAGTACCTTATTTTGTATTATTTTCCCACTGTAAACCGTACATATACAGTATTGATTTTGTTTATGTTTTCCACTAAAAATATAATTTATTTATTTTTATTTGACCGTCATTGTGTGAGGGTTCATCCTTAGTGTTGTCTGCAGATTTGTTTACATCTTTTGTAAACCACACTTCAAATACCTGACTCACTTTGTCCAATTCATTGAACTACTGAATTAGTTTTAAGTTTTCAATTTCAAGAATGAATAACCCCTGTGTTGGAAAAGCCTTCAATAACTCAGTGTTTGTGAAGTGGAATCTGTGAAATTACTTGAATCAGTTTTTGTTGTTTCTTAACAAGATATAATAGTGATTTAAGGTTGTGCTAATAATGCTTTTTAAACGCTCAAAAAGAATGTTTTACATAATTATAACTAAACATTAATTTTTACTGCGGTAGCTCACGTTTGTTGAGATTTTCCTTATAATATTTAAATTACTGATAGTTGGAGTTCAGCATCGGACCACAAACTGCAACTCGCAACACATGAGAACATATGGTTAAATGATAAATGATTAAAATATACCTATTATTCCAGGAGAATTTTCTGAAAAAAGTTGTCATGTGTGTACTTTAGTATTGCAGAACCCTTTCTGCAGACTCCCCTGTCCCACAGACAAGCAGAAAGCAGCAGCAGAGTATTCTGAACATTATATCTCACATTTGACAGCGAAAATACTAAATAGTTCTGTTCTTAATCAAGCTCTGTTGAAAGTCTATCATTGCTTACTACTATGTTCAACAGCCTCTTGGTATTCATGTATAAGTGCAGACAGTTTCTTTCTATACTCCCTTCTCTTCCCTCATACAGTCTTTCTGTTCAGTGAGTAGCTCTAAGAACTTTCAAGCTTTTCAAGTAGTCAGGTTTTTCAGTGAATGCAGAGACTCTGAACAGTTCAGATATTGCAATAGTCCGTGTCACAATCTGTGGTTATGTGGACCCACTAGGCCGCACCACCATAGCGGGGTAGCAGCTGTCCAAACAACAGTCTACCAAGTATATACAAAATCCAGCAAAAGGGTACTTGTTATAGTCCAGACAGCAGCAACGGCACAGATGAGACGTTGGCGACAGGTGATGCAAAATGTGGCAGATGACACCAGACGTGGTGTAAGCCAGCAGGCGTAGTAGACGGCTCCAACACTAGAGATGACACAGGAACAAATACAGCACGGGATACAGGTAGCAGGGCACGGGAATAGGATACAGCTAAGGAACCATTTGCAAAACTAACAGAGGAATACAAACAACGTTTAGGCAATGAGCAAAAGGGCAGGGCGATCATGGGCTAATTAGTGATGTTTAACATGTACGCACACTGGCCCATTAAGGCCGGGCGCTAGCGTCTGCCCGCCACCTACGGGACACAGCAGAGTGGGGCGGAAGTGAGCGCTGGCGTCTCCTGGGGAGGAGATGCGGACCAGCGCTCACAAGTCCATGGCTGCGGCCGTCGGGGGGGGGGGAGTAGTCACGATGGTCCGCGGCCGTGGTTGTTACAGTCAGGTATTGGAGAAAAGAGACCTCTGAGAAGGAGAATGAGGTGTATTACAAACTTTACTATCTCTGCATGCACTATTGATTTATGGGGAAAAAAAATTAACAAAAGTTACGCTTTAAAGAAACACTCTGAACACTCTGAGTAAGGCTCAGTTGGAGATCAAGGAAACAATAGCACTGCATGCCGCAATATTCTTTCTGTCAAGACAACAGACATCACGATGGAACCGATTGAACCCATTATAATCCAATGGGATTGTCAGACACTGGTGGTATCGGTAGTATGCTGGATCCAGCCCTGCATCCTTTTTTCCAACGTAAACGGAAGCAAGGACTTAGAAGTGAACAGTGCAGGCCTCATGCACACGACCATAGCCATGTGCACGGCCGTGATTTTCGGGTCGGCCGGCAGCGGACTGTCAGTTGTGAGCCACCCGCAAATCATCGGCCGTGCCATTATTTTCAATGAGCCTGGAAAACCACGGTCGTGTGCATGGCCCCATAGGACTGCATGGGGCCGCAATTCTCCCATGGATTTTAGGGGGAATTGCAGCCGCAAAAGCACGTTCATGTGCATGCGGCCTTAAACTGATACACTGTGTGCAGGACTTGAGGAGGCAGTGCATGACACAGGCATTCTGAGAGCATTAAAGACAGAAATACTGAGTCTTGCACTTTGCCTTCCAGCCCTGTACAAAGCGTAACACAGTGTATCAGTTTTGCCTGGAGTGTTCCTTCAACCACACAAGCCCCAGAGATGAGGCATGAACTAAATCAAAACCAAAGTACCAAAAACCTAAATCAAAGTAGTTTCCAGATTGCTCTGCCCTTGATCTTTTAATTTTTTTGAGTATTTCCATCTTTTTTTCAGATTATTCACGTCAGTTATTTTCTGGTTTTCTTTTTCATTGTGACGTGCTGTAAATAAATTGGATACTTGTAGATATTACAGTATTAATTTGTACTTGACTTTATGCTTGGTTCACTTCTCTCAATGCTTTACAATGTAGATACCATGTCAGCAGCATTTTCCCTATTGCTACTCACATATTTCTGTAGTGCTACAAAAAAAATGATTTTATTTAAAAGATACCTAACCAGTTTTAAAGACAACTCCTTCAATACACTATAATTTTTTACAAACCCTCCCCATATAAATTGCACTACTCTAAGGGTATGTGCATACAGCAAATAAAAAACTTCCGTAAAATATGGAGCTGATTTCATGGGGAAAACAGCCTCTAATTTTCAGCCTTTTTTATGCATCAAGCGTCTTTTGATGTGTTTTTTACGACAGTTTTTGGAGTTGTTTTTCTATTGACACAATGAAAAACGGCTCCAAAAACTGCTCAAGAAGTGACAAGCACTTCTTTTTACGGGTCGTTTTTTTACGCGGCATTTTTACAAATAAAAAAACGCCCATGGGAATGAAAAGCCATTTTTCCCTTTGAAATCAATGGGCAGAAGTTTGGAGGCATTCAGCCCCCGTATTTTTAGGCATTTTTCGGGGTGTATATGTGAACATACCCTTAAAGAAAAATGTATGCAATATGTCACACTTTATTGTTATCAGTGCACATAATGGATTGATAAAAATGTTCATCAAAAAATATATGTGTTACGATTTCGAATATCTGAAATTTTGGCAAAAATTTAAAGTTGCACAGCAAAGAACAATTATTAGATAAAAAAAAAAAAAAAAAGGAGAGTCATTAAAAATATCTTCTCACAAACCTTCATTGAGATGCTAATACATATAACTAATACAGTAAAGCTTTTTCATCTTGTGTTTCTATGATTATGACTATCTACAGGTTTCAAAAGAAAGGAACAGTAATGCTACCTTAGGGGAAAAAGTGCTGTAACAAAAGTACTTTGCAGTTTAAAGATGGCAATATCATTTGAAAAAGTACTACTTATTCTCCAAGGTCACCTAGAAAATGCTGGCCAATATTAGCGTGGATTAAATGGTGCTCTCAGTTCGAGAGATTTAAATATATGACCTTAATCAGAATCTTTCTAGGGAGCCTGCTCTTTGGATTCAATAACCATTGTGTCTAATATAAACTGCTGCTTTCAGTATTTTGAATAAACAGATTTATAATATCATTTTCAATTAGCAGATTTTAATTCCGCTGAAAGTAATTTATTTGCTATAAGAAATTGTTCTGCTCGTGTGCACTCTATTTTTAATTATCTGGGACCAAATCTGATAAAATTCAGGAGAATTTAATCAATGACCACATCTATGTGCCAATTCTCAGCCACAAGTATTAATTAAATTATCTATAAATCTCTGGTAACTACTTTGTTTAGTCCAATTTTGTTTAGTTATGTTGAAGTGAGATAAAGTCAGTCGTCTTTTTTGCCACTTACACATTAAATAGAAGTATAAAAGAAAAGTATTTTACAATAAAAGCAACTTTTTAATAATAATTTAGTCCGGATACCAGAAAATTAATCAGCAGATTTGGATTTGACTTTAACTGCCTTAAAGGGTCACTCCAGTCAAAAACTAAAAATGCAGCTTATGGTTCAGAATCAAGAAGTTTTACAAGCCCCCAAAGTTTTATTTACCTTAATGGTTCCATTACAGATATCCCCTACTAGGCCGCAGCTAAAGCCTGGGCTGCCATAACAATAGAGCAATGCTGTCCTGAGCCACTTCAGAGTCCGTATAGGAAATATAAACAGCATCACATAATTTTACAATGATAACTACTCCTCTGCAGAACTTTAGTAGGACACCAGTGATGATGGACAATATTGACCTGTGGATTGGTGATAAATGTCTATGGTGGGTAAATCATTTTATGTACATATGGTGAGCCTCCTCATGTAGACCTATTAATTCATAGCTGATGTGACTGTGGCAATAAATTGATATTTATTGATGGGACTTCTTTGAACAAACACCACATAATCCAACTAGAAACTTTAATCCATATACTTTTCTTTATGTAGCTGCTTTAATTGGGCAGGTACAATTCTTAGCCTTGAAAAGTGTCAAATCCATATGAATCTGCTTTAAGCTTAAGACTACAATAAATTGACCGTACTGACCAGACCACTAGTTTTCATACCTTATTGTAATGGCAGGGGGTAGGGAGACGGACAAGTGAGCCCTAATCTACCCGCCACTCTGTCCCTGCCTACTTGCAACGACCCGCCCTAGGCGACGGGGTACAACTGGGCGGCGGTCCCTGCGCTCAGTAAGTGCACGACAAACACGACAAACATACAAAGGAACACAAGCAAGAAAAAGGGGCCGTTGCCCACGGCAACACCGTGAGCAACCAGAGTGGTGAACGAGCCGAGTTAAACCAGGAGTGTGCGAGGTACAAAACGAAAAGCAGAAGAGTAGTCGGTAAGCCAGGGTCTGTATGGAGCAGGATCAAAAATAGCAGGAGCTGTAGCTGGGCCAGGAAACCACAAGGAAAGAATCACAAGCACCGAGGGACAGGAAGTGCAGGCTTAAATAGACCGAGGGCGGGAGCTAGCTGAGTCTGGCCAGGTTACGATAGGCTCTCCCACTCCTAAGCCTGCCAGCCTGAATGGTGGAAGCAGGAGTCAGTCTCAGGGATGTATTCTCAGGTGCTGACTGATTAGTTCTGGGAGTTAACCCCGAAGCTGTGCCTGGCAGATCCTTTACACTTATTCAATTTAATTGGCTCAGCTGATTTCTAAGGGTATGTGCACACGATAACGTCAATTACGGCTGAAATTACGGAGCTGTTTTTAGGAGAAAACAGCTCCTGAATTTCAGACGTAATTGCTCGTACTCGCGTTTTGCGAGGCGTCAATTACGGCCGTAATTTGGAGCTGTTCTTCATTGAATTCAATGAAAAACGGCTCAAATTACGTCCCAAGAAGTGTCCTGCACTTCTTTGACAACGCTGTTATTTTACGCGCCGTCTTTTGACAGCGACGCTTAAAATTACAGGTCGTCGGCACAGTACATCGGCAAACCCATTGAAATGAATGGGCAGATGTTTGCTGACATATTTGAGCCGTGTTTTCAGGCATAATTCGAGGCGTAAAACGCCTCGTTTACACCTGAAAATAGGTCGTGTGAACCCAGCCTAAAGATTTAACCTCTTGCCGACCACCCCACGTACATTAACGGGCTGCACCACTGGTCCTTATGCCTAAGGGTATGTTCACACGGCCTATTTTCGGCCGTTTTTTTGGCCATAAACGCCTGAAAAACGACTGAAAAATCGGAAGCAAAACGCCTCCAAACATCTGCCCATTGATTTCAATGGGAAAATGGCGTTCTGTTCCGACAGAGCGTTTTGGGACGTTTTTGGAGCCGTTTTCCATAGACTCTATTGAAAAAAGCTCCAAAAACGGCCGTGAAAAACGCTGCGAAAATCGTGAGTCGCACAAAAAACGTCTGAAAATCAGGAGCTTTTTTCTCTTGAAAACAGCTCCGTATTTTGAGACGTTTTTGACTCTGCGTGTGAACATACCCTAACAGAGCACACAGGTGCTCCCCGGAGCCCGGCATCTCCCAGTACAGGATGTTACTGGTAGCCTTAGTATGGGGGGAAAACAGAGCTGTAGTTTCCCAAATGGGGTCACTTCCGGGGGATGTCCACTGATTTGGTCCCGCAGGGGCTTTGCAAATGCGACATGATACCCAAAAACCAATCCAGCAAACTTGAGCTCCGAAAGCCAAATAGTGTTCCTTCGCTTCTGAGCCCTACTGTGTGTCTAAACAGCCGTTTATTACCACATGTGGAGTATTGCCATAATCAGGAGAATTTGCTTTACAAATATTGGGTGCTTTTTTTTTCTGTATTCCTTGTAAAAATTTATAATTTCTAAGTTTTATTGGAAAAAATTTAGATTTTAATTTTTATGGACGAATTCCACTTAATTCAGCAAAAAACTTGTGGGGTTAAAATGCTCTGTACCCCTTAATAAATTCCTTGAGAGGTGTAGTTTGCCAAATGGTGTCTTTTTGGGAGTGTTTCCACTATTTTGGCCCCACAAAACCTCTTCAAACCTGATATGGTGCCTAAAATATATTCTAATAAAAAGGAGGCCTCAAAATCCACTAGGTGCTCTTTTGTTTCTGAGGCCGGTGCTTCAGTCCATTAGCACACTAGGGCCACATGTGGGATATTTATAAAAATTGCAGAATCTGGGCAATACATATTGAGTTGCGTTTTTCTGCTAAAACCTTTTGTGTTACAGAAAAAAATTGATTAAAGTGGATTTTCTGACAAAAGAAAAAAAAAATTGTACATTTCCACTCTACTTTGCTTTAATTGCTGTGAAACACCTAAAGGGTTAAGAAATGGAGTATTTTATTTCTTGTGAAAATAAGAATTTTTGAGCTAAAATGACATATTATTGGAAAAAATATATATTTTTTTAATTCCCAGCCCAATTCAAATAAGTTCTGTGAAGAAACTATGGAGTCTAAATGGTCACATTACCCATAAATGAATTCCTTGAGGGGTGTAGTTTCCAAAATGGGGTCACTTCTGGTGGGTTTCCATTGCTTTGATACCTCTGGGGCTCTGCAAATGTGACATGGCACCCGAAAACCAAACCAGCAAAATCTGTACTCCAAAGAACACACAGCGCTCCTTCCCTTCTGAGGCCTCCCATGGGCCCAAACGGCAGTTTATTGCCACAAATGGGGTATTGATGCACTCAGGAGAAATTGGGCAACAAAATTGAGTATTTTGTTCCCTGTGAAAATAAGAAATTTTGGTAAAAAATTACATCTTATTGGAAAAAATGACATTTTTTTAATGTCACAGCCCAATTGAAATAGGTGCTGTGAAAAAACTGTGTGGTCAAAATGCTAACAACAACCATAAATGAATTCCTTGAGGGGTGTAGTTTCCAAAATGGGGTCACTTTTGGTGGGTTTCCATTGCTTTGATACCTCTGAGGCTCTGCAAATGCGACATGGCACCCGAAAGCCAATCCAACAAAATCTGGACTCCAACATACATATAGCGCTCCTTTCCTTCTGAGCCCTCCCATGGGCCCAAACAGCAGTTTATCACCACAAATGGGGTATTGCCACACTAAGGACAAATTGGGCAACAAAATGGGGTATTTTGTTTCCTGTGAAAATAAGAAATTTTGATCACATTTTTTTCATTTCAGAGCCCAATTCAAATACGTGCTGTGAAAAAACTGTGCGGTCAAAATGGTAACAACAACCCTAAATGAATTCCTTGAGGGGTGTAGTTTCCAAAATGGTGTCACTATTGGGGGATTCCTACTGTTTTGACACCTCAACACCTCTTCAAACCTGGCATGCTGCCTAAAATATATTCTAATAAAAAAGAGGACTCAAAATGCACTAGGTGCTTCTTTGCTTCTAGGGCTTGTGTTTTAGTCCACGAGCGCAGTAGGGCCACATGTGGGACATTTCTAAAAACTTCAGAATCTGGACAATACATATTTTGTAGTGTTTTTCTGGTAAAACCTTCTGTGTTACAGAAAAAAAAATGAATAAAATTGAAATTCAGCAAGAAAAATGAAATTTGCAAATTTCACCTCCACATTGCTTTAATTCCTGTGAAATGCCTGAAGGGTTAAAAAACTTTCTAACTGCTGTTTTGAATACTTTGAGGGGTCTAGTTTTTAAAATGGGGTGTTTTATCTGGGTTTCTAATACATAGGCCCCACAAAGCCACTTCAGAACTCAAGAGGTACCTTAAAAAAAGGCTTTTGAAATTTTCTTAAAAATATGAGAAATTGCTGTTTATGTTCTAAGCCTTGTAACGCCCCAAAAAAATAAAAGAATGTTAAAAAAACGATTCCAATCTAAAGTAGACATATGGGAAATGTGAACTAGTAACTATTTTGGGTGGTATAACCGTCTGTTTTACAAGCAGATGCATTTAAATTCTGAAAAATGCAATTTTTTCAAAATTTTCTCTAAATTTTGCAATTTTTCCCAAAAAAAACTAAATATATCGACCACATTTTACCACGAACATGAAGCCCAATGTGTCACGAGAAAACAATCTCAGAATCGCTTGGGTAGGTTTAAGCATTCCGACGTTATTACCACATAAAGTGAAATATGTCAGATTTGAAAAATGGGCTCTGAGCCTTAAGGCCAAAACTAGGCTGCGTCCTTAAGGGGTTAAATATTGGCTATTTCTTTGCAACTATAAGCATTATCTCCAAGTAGAGGGAAATAAAGAGTGGCACTTATTCAATGACGTGTTCTTAAAGTCTTTATTTCTTAGTAGAAAAAGCGGGTAAAAACAGTCAGTACTAAAGTAAGAAATAAAGACATAAAGAATACATCATTGGGTGACTGACACTCTTTCTTTCTCTCTATTTGGAGATACTGTTTGGACTTGTTGTTTCCTGAGTTGAGCACCCATTGTTTCTTGCATTACTTGACCTGCTGGAATTCCTAGGCAGTTTCTGCCCTCCGACTGTTAACCCATGCAGTGCCGACCCACTTACTCTTGTTTTACTTAACTATAAGCATCTCGACTACATCATTTAATGACATTTTGTACTTGCATTTGGTGTATACTATTTATGAAAGCTTCCACCTTTGTAAATATATAGATGTATAAAATGGCAACAGAAGAGATGGTGCATAACTGTTTTTATGTAGTTTGCCTTGGCCCGCTACGCTGTTTACTTTTGTGTAGTTAAACGTTGACATTATGTAAGTAGGGTAGTGTGCCTTGGCAACTACGTAAATAGAGTAGCATGCCATCTTATGCTTGATACATCTGTAAGATGTCCTCAAAGTGCCAACTGTAGTTTCTCTTTTTCTTATTTTGTAATCCAGAATTTTCCCACCAGTAAATAGTAACTTTATTTTATATGATAAATTAGTTTACAGCTTCTTAACAGCCCCCCAAAAAAGCAAAGTTGGGTCTACCAACTACTATCTCATTACGGCAAGTCAAGTTACTGAAACCTACATTGTATCCCATTGGCTGTACATTATTTCAATGGATGTGTTGGGTCCTCCAGATCAAGAGCCACTCTTTGCATTGGCTCCCCACTATTGTTTAAAGAGGATTTTCGGAATGTGGAAAAACTATCCACATATATTTTTTTTCTTTTCTAAGTACTGTACTGTGCTGTACTATTTTGATTCATTTAAATAACTATGAAAATGAAGTATTTTACTTGAATTTGTGCCTTTTCGTACAATGCCACAACTATAGGAGTGACTTGCATTTTGGAGAACCATGACACTTTTTAAAGATTTGTTCATCTCTAGTCACAAGAGTGATAAGATGCAATACATTTCTAATGAAATGAAAGCAAACAATGTGGGATTTTTCTATTTGACCGGTAACCCCAGGGTAAAGATAAAGTCTGGAAAATATGAACATATCTGTTGTCCCACCTGTATTATAAATCAAAGAATAGACCTTCCTGTTATTGCTGCAGATTTTTTTACTTGTCTACACAGGTGAAGTGTGCTATGAATCCCTTGCTCTCACTGAAACATAGTGGTGCATTACATATATGTTACTTGTCAGTGCTCAGAGTCTAATAATGCTGAGGGGTAATGAAAAAAAGATAAAATACTGTGTTAGTTAAAGTTTCTCCTCTATGATAAGATTTTTTTTTCTTTTTTGATCTTTTACTGAAGAAAGTATAAAGTGTATATATCTTGTAAAGAGTAAAGGACCAAAGATATAAAAGAGAAATGTACTGAGAGGAAAGAGTGCAGTGATTCTTATTAAGCAAAACATAGTTTGTATAGTTCAGTTGTGCGTCCTATATATACTTAATTCCTACTTGGTATAGCATTTTAAATTTCTTTACAGAGTAAATTCCAAAATTTTGTCAAAATCATTTGGATATTACTGCAAGAGTCAAATAAAAACTAAAAATTATTTCAGCATTAAAATTATTATTTAGCTGTATATTACAAAGTTTATCATTGTAGATTGTCCTACAGGTAAAAATGTCATTGTCATGTTTTGGTATCCAGAATAGTAACTAATTCCTTATTATTATCCTTTGTTTGCACTTCTCCCAGTACCTTATCTTATTGAATAGTATTTATATAATTAAAAAGAGAAATGCTATACATTGTGCAGTAGACTACAAAATCCTTTATAGACTGCAGAAATATTGATAATCATTTAAATAGAAATCTTAAGCTGCATCAATTGCTATGATGAACTTAAATATGATTAATGTTAATATATTACTATAAATGTGATGCTGTGTGTTAGACACACACATTACCAGCGCTCAGACGAGCCGACAGTTAGGGTATGTTCACACGGCCTATTTACGGACGTAAATCGGGCGTTTTTGCCCCGAATTACGCCCGAAAATAGCGCCTCAATAGCGCTGACAAACATCTGCCCATTGAAAGCAATGGGCAGACGTTTGTCTGTTCACACGAGGCGTATATTTACGCGCCGCTGTCAAATGACGGCGCGCAAATAGACGCCCGCGTCAAAGAAGTGACCTGTCACTTCTTTGGCCGTAATTGGAGCCGCTATTCATTGACTCCAATGAATAGCAGCGCTAATTACGGCCGTAATTGACGCGGCGTTCAAGCGCCTGCACATGCCGGTACGGCTGAAATTACGGGGATGTTTTCAGGCTGAAACATCCCCGTAATTTCAGCCGTTACGGACCCCCGCCGTGTGAACATACCCTTAAGCTGAACGGACAGAATTGGCTCCTAGAGAGCGATAGAGCTTCTATGTATAGAGGATACATAGAAGCTGTATCATGCTCTAGAAGCTGTATACATGTTTAGAATCATATAACACATTGATTTAATAAAAAAAAAACAAGCTTTCAAAAGGTATACATAGCTTCTAACTCATGTATTACTACATGACAACATTTTCTTGTTGTTGGCCTTTTTTCTCTCTGTGTGTACTATCCTTTGAAAAATCAATAACATGAGTTAACTTAAAGGTTTTGATGGTTTCCTAAAAGAGAAGAGCATAATATACAATGTAAACAGTTTGCTTAATGTCTAAAAAATAAATACATATATATATATATATATATATATATATATATATATATATATTATGATTTGTATTATTAAGGAGGATTTAGTTAACCTTATAAAGAAATGCATTATTTTTTATTCTTGTTTGTCATTTTCGGAATTCTGATCCAAATTTATTAACTGCAATATAACATCACAATTCAATATTGGATTTTCTTATGGTTCAATCAAAAATATTACATTTTCATTATGTATATATATATATATATATATTTATATATAAATGTGTGTGTGTATATATATATATATATATATATATATATATATATATATATATATATATGTATATATACACTATCGTTCAAAAGTTTGGGGTCACCCAGACAATTTTGTGTTTTCCATGAAAACTCACACTTATATTTATCAAATGAGTTGCAAAATGACTAGAAAATATAGTCAAGACATTGACAAGATTAGAAATAATGATTTTTATTTCAAATAATAATTTTCTCCTTCAAACTTTGCTTTCGTCAAAGAATGCTCCATTTGTAGCAATTACAACATTGCAGACCTTTGGCATTCTAGCTGTTAATTTGCTGAGGTAATCGGGAGAAATTTCACCCCATGCTTCCAGAAGCCCCTCCCACAAGTTGGATTGGCTTGATGGGCACTCTATGGGGTTGAGATTTGGTAACTGCGCTGGCCACTCCATTACAGATAGAATACCAGCTGCCTGTTTCTTCCCTAAATAGTTCTTGCATAATTTGGAGGTGTGGTTTTTGTCATTGTCCTGTTGTTGGATGAAATTGGCTCCAATCAAGAGCTGTCCACAGGGTATGGCATGCCATTGCAAAATGGAGTGATAGCCTTCCTTATTCAAAATCCCTTTTACCTTGTACAAATCTCCCACTTTACCAGCACCAAAGCAACCCCAGACCATCACATTACCTTCACCATGCTTGACAGATGGCGTCAGGCACTCTTCCAGCATCTTTTCAGTTGTTCTGCGTCTCACAAATGTTCTTCTGTGTGATCCAAACACCTCAAACTTCGATTCGTCTGTCCATAACACTTTTTTTCAATGTTCCTCTGTCCAATGTCTGTGTGCTTTTGCCCATATTAATCTTTTCCTTTTATTAGCCAGTCTCAGATATGGCTTTTTCTTTGCCACTTTGCCCTGAAGGCCAGTATCCCGGAGTCGCCTCTTCACTGTAGACGTTGACACTGGCGTTTTGCGGGTACTATTTAATAAAGCTGCCAGTTGAGGACCTGTGAGGCGTCTATTTCTCAAACTAGAGACTCTAATGTACTCGTCTTGTTGCTCAGTTGTGCAGTGGGGCCTCCCACTTCTCTTTCTACACTGGTTAGAGTCTGTTTGTGCTGTCCTCTGAAGGGAGTAGTACACACCGTTGTAGGAAATCTTCAGTTTCTTGGCAATTTCTCGCATGGAATAGCCTTCATTTCTAAGAACAAGAATAGACTGTCGAGTTTCACATGAAAGCTCTCTTTTTCTAGCCATTTTGAGAGTTTAATCGAACCCACAAATGTAATGCTCCAGATTCTCAACTAGCTCAAAGGAAGGTCAGTTTTATAGCTCCTCTAAACTGCAAAACTGTTTACAGCGGTGCTAACATAATTGCACAAGGGTTTTCAAGTGTTTTCTAATCATTCATTAGCCTTCTAACACAGTTAGCAAACACAATGTACCATTAGAACACTGGAGTGATGGTTGCTGGAAATGGGCCTCTATACACCTATGTAGATATTGCATTAAAAACCAGACATTTGTAGCTAGAATAGTCATTTAGCACATTAACAATGTATAGAGTGTATTTCTGATTAATTTAATGTTATCTTCATTGAAAAAAACTGTGCTTTTCTTGCAAAAATAAGGACATTTCTAAGTGACCCTAAACTTTTGAACGGTAGTGTATATGCATAGCAGAACATTCTAATCCTCACTAGTTGTGGTGAAAGAATTTCAACACTGTTATGACAATGCTTTATCAGGGTGCTTTGCTTGCTCTGAACCCCCTAGGGCTAAGTTGAGTTACCGTGGTTTTCGAACTATAAGCTGCACCTGACTATAAGACGCACCCAGGTTTTAGACAACAGAAAATAGGAAAAAAAATATTTGTTAAAAAATACATTATTCTGTTTCACCAAATTCTGAGAGCAAAAACTTTTTTTACGTTTTTCATCGATTGAGGGCTTATTTTTTTGCGGGATGAGCTGTAGTTTTATTGGCACCATTTTTTGATCACTTTTTTAAGGTGACCACAAAACTATTTTGATGTTTTACATTTTTAAACTCACCGTGTGAGATAAATAATGGTATATTGTAATAGATCTGACTTATACGGACGCAGCGATATCAAATTATTATTTTTTTTTACATTGTGCTTGGGGAAAAATGGGAAAAGGTTTTTTTTTTTAACTTTTAATATATATTTTTTTACACTCCTGAAAATGTATCTAGCATTTGTTTTTTTTTTATACATTTTATTAGTTCCCCTAAGGGACTTGAACTAGCAGGCACTTGGTTGCATGGGGAGTTACTGAAACAGCGTAACTCGCTGAGCTACACTGTTTCCCTAACTTCCACAGTAGTGAATGGCAGTTGCGGAAGCAGCGTAGCATGCAAGCTATGCTGTTTCCATAACTACTGTTCAGTTCTATGGGAGTTACGGAAACAGCGTAGCTCAGTGAGTTACGCTGTTTCAGTAACTCTACATGCAACCAAGTGCTGAGCCCGCTCCATACATCATCCCCCCGGCTCCATGATGTGCCGACACATCATGGGTCGGGAAGGGGTTAAGTAATGAAGCGGTCATGGGGCCCGCCTATGCCGGGTCCCTTAACTGCGGACTATAAGACGCAGGGACTTTTTAGCAGGATTTATTCTTGCTAAAAACTGCTTCTTATAGTCTGAAAAATATGGTATGTTTTCCTTGTTTTTTTTCTGGTTCAACTTGGATTTGTCTTTCTTAAAGCAAACTTACTATAAAAATAAATCTGAATTAAATTATTATATACAGAAAATAGTTATTTAACAACCTAAAGACAATTCGTTTTTTTTAAGCAACGTGTAGTTATTCCAAAATAACCTGATGGAAGAAATAGGTATAGTTATAGGTAGTTCTACATGTGTATCATGTGGTTTCTACCTTCATATAAAATATTGGCAATGGATAGCGGTAGTTCACGAATGAGTATTCTTTCTTGTTTGAAGACACTAATAGTTACAGCCTGTGGGTGAAACCTGATTGACATCCACAGTCCTGTCAAATTCTGTCACTTTAAACAAAAGCCTTTACTGGCCTCTCACCAGATCCAATTTCTTGCTCACAAGACACTTACTCTTATTTGAAAACTTGACACCAAGCAAGACTTACTGTCAAAAATAGCTGACACAACAAGAATAAATCCTAAATTCTTTGATTGTGAAGATGATATTACAATGGGGAACTGAATGCTGTACAAATATCCTTACTACATACATTCCAGGCTATTGTTCTAAAGCTATTTTAAATAAAATAGTGATATATATGTATTACCATGATTCTGTATATATCACTATTTGAATGTACTGTTGTTCATTTTGTTCAAGTGACGGACAAGTAATTAAACAACATAAAGGGCTTCTATAACACAAATAGGTTATTTTCAGTAACATTGTGGTTATCAATGTTGCATTGTAGTCATGCATTATGTCAATTTAGGTATATTTACTTGTATGTAGACTGGATCACTTTATCTCTCACACCACTGAACAACATCCACTTGTAACATAGATTGACATATATTGTTTATGCTAAAAAATATCAGCTCTATTGGGTTCATCTGACCTTCACGCAGTAATCCCATACTAACGGCCTTCAAGTCCTCCTTCTATATTACCACCTACTGTAATAAACACCACAGTAACCTACCATGATAGTATCAAGCTGTATACAAATAACACCTTTAGAGTCAATATGTTTGACCACCATAGTTTAAAATGAAAGTGTGACTCCAGGAAACAACTAAAAATTGTCAAGCATCTACATGCTCACAAATTTTTATTTACCTGAATGGTGTCGTAACAGAGACTATGCTGTCCTCTACTAAGATGCAGCTGAAGCCTGTGCTGCCATAACAGCGAAGAGTGCCGTCATGAATTACTTGGCAGTCAGTATAGGAAATATACTCCGATAGGATGACTTAATTTTGCAATAACCATCTTGCAGAACACTAAGTGATTAAGGGGGTTGGAAAATGAAACATAATTTCTCATTTTAATTTTTGCGAACCTAGGAGGGGCTTAGATGTTTTAAATATATCCAATTTTTATTGGCGCTGATGGTGCACATAGTCTTAGACAATGGAGCAGGTTTACTATTCAAAATGCGCCAGAATTCAGGTGTACATGTTGTGCGCGACATTTACTAACTGTTTTAAACACTTTTTTCAACATGCTCGGCAAGAGGCCTGACAACAGGGAAGCTGGCATGGTATGGTCAAAAGGGGTGTTGCTTAAAATACAACACTGTGCACCAAAAATGTGCCAAAAAACTGACGCAAACTAAGCCAACTAATAAGTAGTATGAGGAAGAGAAATATGTCTAGCATGTTTAGCTAGATGAACCAAATTTATCATGGAGCATGCATCACTGATACATTTGAAGCATTTTCTGACTGCCTTGTTTAAGTTTACACTGTCTAAAATTTGGACACTATTAGTAAATCGACCACATTATATACAGTTCTCCCCACTCTGGTAGGCAAACTTTGTTATTGTATTTACAATTCTATGTGAGAGACACAGGCTTTGTTATGGCTCAGGCTGACAAGTTGACTGGTGTCACGATCTAGGGGTATGTGGAACCACTAGGTCGCTCCGTCGTAGTGGAGAGGCAGCTGACCAACTCACAGTTTATGCAAAAGTCTATGAAAGGAGTGTAGCACAAGGGTACCTGGGATAGTCCAGATGGCGACAAGGGCTCTGGCACAGATGGGGCTAGATGTGGCGTGTTGCGCCAGACGTGGTGGATGGTATCCGGGATGGCAGATGACACCAGACGTGGTGTATTCCAGCAGGTAACTGTAATTTGGTTCAGGCCCTGGTAGTCGATACATGGACGAAGAGATCCAGCCTTTTTCCTCACAAAGAAGAATCTGCCTCCTGCCTGAGAGGATGACTTCCGCATGAACCCTTTCTCGAGATTCTCCTTAATGTAGGCAGACATGGCTAGGGTCACTGGCAGGGAGAGAGGATAAACTCGACCTCGAGGTGGCGAGTCATCAGGAAGTAATTCAACAGGGCAATCGTAGATGCGAAGAGTCTTTGCCTCCTTCTTACTGAAGACGTCCGCAAAACTGGCGATATTGTGACGGTAGATCGGAGAGTGACTGTGGAGGCAGTGGAGGCAAAACAGGATGAACCCATGGCAGGCAGCAGGCAAGGCATTCGGGGCCCTATTGGAGGACCTCTCCAGAACTCCAGTCGAGAACCGGAGCATGTAGGCAGAGCCGGGGCAGGCCCAGCAGGACAGGTTTGATGCCTTTAGGTAGGACAAGGAAGGTGATCTGTTCCGAGTGAAGAACCCCAATTTGTAAGGTCAGTGGTTTAGTGATAGACACAATAGGATCGGGCAATGGTAGTCCATTTACAGAGGCAACAGTCAGGGTTTCTCTCTAGATGAACTGTGGGTATGTGTAGACGGTTCACTAAATCCTGCTGAATGAAATTTGCAGCTGCTCCAAAATAAAGATAGGCAGAGGGGGAGTGTGATGTCTCTCCAGAGACGATGGTCACAGGAATAGATAGTTTGGAAGAGGTTTTCACGTGTGGCGTCGCCCCCCTAGAGTTGCCTCTCCAACCAACCCTAGGTGATTTTATTTCCCGGCTTTTATGGACATTTAGCGCACAAAAAGACCCATAAAGCCGCGATACAGACACAAAACTGAAGAGCGTCTGTGCTGTTTATCCTGCTGGGACAGCTTGACTATGTCTACCTGCATTGGTTCGTCAGGTAGAGCAACATGAGGGGGCAATAGTGGTCTCTGGAATGAGGGTGCTGGTCTGTGAAAATGTCTCTCCTGCCGAACCTCCTGAGTGCGTTCCTGGATCCTCATGTCGACCCGGGTGGCCAACAGGATGAGAGCATACAAGGTAGAAGGAAAGTCGCAGGCTGCTAGCTCGTCTTGAATGTGTGAGGACATTCCTTGCCAAAAGGTAGCCACTAATGCCTCATTGTTCCATGCCAACTCTGCTGCCAAGTTACGAAAGGAGATAGCATACTCTCCTACTGTGGACCCTCCTTGCTCGGGGGTTAGCAGAGTGACCGCGGCAGAAGATGTTCGACCCAGCTCCTCGAACACGGCACGGGAAGACTGTAAGAACAAGGCTAGATCCGAGAATTCAGGTTCCTGTCCTTCCAAGATGGGGTTCGCCCATTTGAGGGCCTTGCCAGCGAGGAGGGAGAGAATGAATGCTATTTTGGCCTCATCAGAGGGGAAGAGATGAGCTCGTAGTCTAAAATGAATAGTACATTGATTGATGAACCCTCTACAGGCTCTAGGGTCACCGTCAAAGCGAGGAGGAAGAGGCAGCGAAACTGTGGATCCGGAACAGACAGGAGGGGTAACGGCAGCAGTCCCTGGAAGAGGAGCAGGGAGTTGGTCCGGTTAGGCAATGATGGAGTTTAATGCCCGTAAACTCCAGTGAAATGTATGCTAATTGGGAATTGAATTTGCTTAACTGGTGGATTTAGTAGCTAAGGGGTCAATTACTTTTGCACATAGGGCCAGGTAGGGCTGAACAGCATTTTTCCTTCAATAAATTACATTATCATTTGAAAACAGAATTTTGTGTTTACTTGGGTTATCTTTGTCTATTATTAAAAGTTGTTTGATGATCTTAAACATTCAAGTGTGACAAATATTCAAAAATGGAAGAAATACAATGCATTCGGAAAGTCTTCAGACCCTTTAAATTTGTTCACATTTCGTTATGTTGAGGCATTGTGCTAAAATAAAAAAGCATTCTGTTTTTTTTCCCATCATTCTGCACTCAATACCCCATAATGACAAAGTGAAAACAGAATGTTAATAATCTTTGCTAATATATTGAAAAGGAAAAACTAAAATATTGCATTGACATAAATATCCAGACCCTTTACTCAGCGCTTAGTTGAAGCACCTTTAGCAGAGGTAAAAGCCCCCAGTCTTCTTGGGTATGATCCCACAAGATTTATACACCTGGAATTTGGAATTTTCTGCCATTCTTCTCTCCAAATTCTCTCAAGCTCTTGGATGGGGATCTTCGCTGGACAGCCATTTTAAGGTCTCTCCAGAGATGTTCGATTTGGTTCGAGTCAGGGCTCTGGCTGGGCCACTCAAGGACATTCACAGAGTTGTCCCTAAGCCAGTCCTGTGTTGTCTTGGCTGTGTGCTTAGGGTCATTGTCTTGTTGGAAGGTGAACCTTCGGCCCAGTCTGAGGTCCAGAGCACATTGGATCAGGTTTTTATTAATAAAATCTCTGTACTTTGCTCCATTCATCTCTTACCAAGGCCCTTCTCGATTACTTTGTTTGGTGGGGAGGCCAGCTTTAGGAAGAGTCCTGGTTGTTCCAAACTTCTTCCATTTAAGATTATGGAGGCCACTGTGCTCTTGGGAACTTTCAGTGCAGGATACATTTTATTTGTATCCTTCTCCAGATCTGTGCTTCCACACAATGCTGTCTCTGAGCTCTACGGGCAGTACCTTCCTCCTCATTACTTGGTTTTTGCTCTGATATGCATTGACAGCTGTGAGACCCTATATAGACAGGGGTGTGTTGTTCCAAATCTTGTCCAATTAAATGAATTTACCACAGGTTGACTGCAATCAAGGTGTAGAAACATTTAAAAGATGATCTAGAGAAATGTGAGGCCCCCAGAGCTAAATTTCAAGTGTCAGAGCAAAGGGTATAAATACTTATGTCTATGCGAAATTTGAGTTTTTCATTTTGTTATTATGGGGTATTGAGTGCAGAATGATGGGGGAAAACGTGTTTGTTTGTTTTTTTAAATTTAGCACAAGGCCTCAACATAACAAAATGTGAAAAATTAAAAGTCTGAAGACTTTCAGAATGCACTGTACTTCACAACAACACTACCACTACTGTAGTAGCATCAAGAACACATCACTGATGATGCATCTACAATGCTACAAGGTCCCTGAAATACAATAATAACAACAGATGCAGAGTTTCCAATGGGGATACACTGCCCAGAAATTACAACCATGTGGTTTTCTTCTTTAAGAAAGACAAAGGCAGGACACATTACAGAACACGGTGGATTTTACAATTGTGTAGGAAGAAATAAATGTATGCACTTCTTTAATAAAAGCCTAAGTAGTGTGTGCTATAGAAGAGATTTCCAATATTTCTGACTTATTCCACAATATGAAAAGATGCTTTATAAATAAATAATTGTCAAGTGCATATTTGAAGTTTATAACTACAACCCATACTATTGTTTTCTATGTAAATTTACATAAATATAAATAGTTCATTAAACAGTTTATCACTGCCTTTTAATTGACACAAATACATGATACTTTTTATCCCCAGACAATATGCTATAAAGAGCTGTCTGGGTCATTAGAGTTTTAATTAAGCAAATATCTAATTAATAAATATTCAGTGTAATATTTATAATGTGTGTTGGAATACAATTATATCCTACTTAGTAAGATCAAATTCATGAAATCTGTATCACAATATACAAATATAACCATAAGGGGAGAGAAGTAAACCTGGTCCGCAAATCCACTTGCTATACTTGATCTATTGCGGCTCAGAAAATATAAAAATGTATGAATATGAGGTTCTCGGTTTACATTTTGATAAAACTGTATAAGCCCACTTGCCACTTCACAGCGACCTCTTTTAAGTCCCTACTCTATCAAGTGCAGTATCGCATGGCAAATAGTGCCACTGCCACACTGTACCTGCCGAGGGAGCAGACCAGGAGACCAAAAGCACACATGCTGCCAGTCTAAGCCACTTTGGCTTTGAGCCACGTCCCCCCACAGATACAGCACCACAGCAACAAAGATCACCACACACCATCACAGAAAAAAAAACCTTATGCAGTCTCTATTTATATATACAAATATAATCCATGTGTGATATGGCAGTCAGGCATGCCGTAATAGAGAAAGGGACTGCAGAAAAGGATTGGAGCTGCCAGACGTTATGGTGACAATTTATAAGTGTATATGCTCTATGAAGCTGTTTTTGAGTACCATTGGTAAAACAGTATATAATTAATATACTGCTATATTATTATATTAGACATAGTAGAAGACTTCTCTATAACACTTTACAGTAACCAGGCCATTAAATAATAATTTTAAAAAACATACAAGTTTCAATGACACTGTACTAGTCATCCCTTTACAATTACCATGCAGAACTTTCTAAGACCGCACTACTAAAAAGACCCGTTGCCTGGCTAAACAGAGGTCATACTTGCTCATAACTGTACATGCCAATTATATGTATGTAGATAAATCTATCTATCTATCTATCTATCTATCTATCTATCTATCTATCTATCTATCTATCTATCTATCTATCTATCTAGAGGAAAGATGTGTCATCATATTTTCTTAGACTAGATAATAAGTAAATGCCAGCAAAATCTCATTTCATTAGGTTACCGTGTTTTACTGCGTTTGAAACCCTGTTATTTACTGCTAATGATTTTGTGGGAACTCTGAAGTTCGTTTTTTCGTGTTATTGAAAAACAAGCACATTTTACCAAGGTGTCACACATAATTTCCTGAGCATTCAACTGCGACTGAGGTGAAGCACTGCTTTTCATCAATTTTTTTTTTTACTGTATTTACAATGTTAGATGATCTTCAAATGTGTTTTTTTGCATGAGAAATAAGAGCAGTTTTGACACATCTTCGTTCAAGACCACTCACTGTTACAAACTGAGAATTGAGGCAGGTGTAGAGAAAACTGGGCAAGTGAATATGCAATTGAAATAGTCACCTTTAGCTTTCGTAATTCCATGACAGCTCCTCTAAAGAGTAACAGCTGGTGATGCATAGTCAAACGGGGACAGAAGTGTAAATTTGTAAGAAATATCTATTGTTTTTGTTTTCATAATGTGAAAACAAGAGTCAATGTTTGCCAGCATGTGGTTTACACAAAACAATTCAATTCTGTACTAGTTCTGTGCTAATGTATTCAGTATCCTTTTTGACCTTTTGTTGTTGTTTTGTTTTATGTTTTTTACAGAAAGCTGCTCGAACTTTACAGCCATTAAATGTCATGAAGCAAGAGAAATATACCCAAACAGAGTCTTTAAACCATGACGTGACAAACAATGTAAGCACATTTTTATTTTTATAGTAGATTACACATATATTATGCAGAAAATAACCATTTATAGTCATAGCAGTGTAATAATATATTAACAGAGTATAATAATATAGTCTCATATTGAGCTTTACTATGTAGAATATGAGTATTGTACCTTATTATTCACAAGCCATTACTCTATCTGATTCTAGATTTTTTTGTTTTTGCTATGATATATCAAGTTTCTAAAACAACATGTACTGATGTAGCCAAGTTTATCTTGACTGTGAGAACTTGATGCAGCGTGATATCACACAACAAAAGCCATTAAAAAGTGATTGAAAAAGTCAAGTTAATGTTTATTATCAATGTGTATTTAATGCAATAAAGAGGCTTTGTCACCACATTATAAGTGCCCTATCTCCTACATAATGTGATCGGTGCTGTAATGTAGATAACAACAGTGTTTTTTTAATTCGAAAAATGATCAATTTTGACGGAGTTATGACCTATTTTAAATTTATGCTAATGACTTTCTTAAAAGACAACTGGGCATGTTTTTACTTTTTGACCAAGTGGGCGTTGTAAAGAGAAGAGTATGACGCTGACCAATCAGCGTCATACACTTCTCTCCATTCATTTACTCAGCACATAGTGATCTTGCATGATGATGATGTGCTGTCACTTACTCACACATTAACATTACTGAAGTATCTTGAGTGTGACTAGACATCACCTCTAGCCAGGACGCGGTCTATTCACAATCCCGACACTTCGGTAACGTTTATGTGGGACTTAAAGCACAGCAAGAGTGATCTTGTGAGATCACGCTGTAAATGACAGCACAGCGTGATCTCGATGTGCTGTGCTGTCCCACACAAACGTTACCGAAGTGTCGGGATTGTAAATAGACATCGCGTCCTGGCTGGAGGTGATGTCTATTCACTCTCAAAACACTTCAGTAACGTTAATGTGTGAGTAAGTGACAGCACATCGTGATCTCGCAAGATCACTATGTGCTGAGTACATGAATGGAGAGAAGTGTATGACGCTGATTGGTCAGTGTCATACACTTCTCTTTAGAACGTCCACTTGGTCAAAAAGTAAAAACACGCCCAGTTGTCTATTAAGAAAGTCATTAGCATAAATCTAAAATAGGTCATAACTCTGTCAAAAATTATTGTTTTTTTAAATAAAAACCACTGCTGTTATCTTCATTACAGCGCCAATCACATTATGTAGGAGATAGGGCACTTATAATGTGGTGACAGAGCCTCTTTAAAAGTCAAGATAAAGATGGCTACATCTGTAATTATACATTCTTAAGACTCATGACACAGCAAAGTCATACCTAACATAATAGATCTACATCTACCCACGCTCACCTCAAACCTAACTTAGAAAATATAGACATCTACATCAGCTCTTTTAATAGTTCTAGTGACAGACTCTGAAGTGCTAACACTTTCTGGGTATTATAAATAATTGTCAAATTAATTATCTTCAGTGCATACATATAACAAGAGTTCTTAAACACTGTCTAAGCAGGGAGAGTTGGAAAGGGCATTATAGGGGTAGTTAGGGATTTCAAAAAAGTTTTGTTTTTGTAAAAAATTGTGTTACTCATGTCAATGGGCAGTGTCTGATATTGTAGCTTAGCTCCATTTATTTGAATGTTCGCAAACGGCAATGCCAGACTTGGCCCATGGACAAGAGTAGTGCTGTTACTAGTGAAAAAAAAGTAGACCCTTTTTTTTTTATCTTTTAACCTGGCCTAAATAGTTTACAGCTCAAACTCTTCCCATGTGTGATCCTGAATAAATTGGTGGGAATCACACATTTATATGTCATTTTTGAACAATGACCTTAAACGTATCTTTAAAAATTACCATCGTCCATCACATGGAAAACATATAACAAATATTCTCCACATGGTGTGTGACCCTATAAAAATGTAATAATGGGTGCTTGACATGTTCACTAGATAGTTTTCTCATCTGGTGCATGTGCCCCAAAACCAGCTTTTTTCGGTCAGATATCTTATTCACAATTTTTATACTTTTTAAAACTCTAGGACTTCTCAAGCCAGAAACAGTCCTGCAAAATTGTAACAATTATTAAATATTTACGGAAATTCTGCCATGAATATGATAGCTAATATATATAATTTATAACAAATATTATGCCGGTTTCCCCTCAAAAATATCTATTAGTGTAACAGATTTTGAAACCCTCTGTCCCCTAACTTCTATGTAGGAAGGCAAATTTCATTTTTTATATTTCATATTATCATAGAGTATTTTCCACAAAGATAAAAACTCATCAGGTCGATACTTATAAGAACATTATCTGAACTATGCTTAATACAAATTTTATAATGACAGTAAACCCCAAAGTGACAATAAGAATAGATAATCATTTCAGTTTCTTATGAGGTTGAGTCCCTTGAATAGCAACTCACTTTCTAGTCTAGAATTCTGCCTACACCGGTAGCAGAGGACTTCCATGTCCTCCCTCTCGCCGAGATTTCTACTACACTCCTTGAATCCTGCCTGCTGTGCAATCTATTTCTTTCTTTCTGGCTGTGACTTTCTTTAGGTTGCCTTACACACCACAAGGTTTTAATCCACTGGCAAACAATTGTTGGTTTAAAAAATCATGGACCGAGTAACTCATGATATTCCCATTACTCTGATTATCGCCGGTGGCGAAACAATAATTGGCTAATGTAAACGGTCCTACAATCTGTTATGTATCTGCGAAGCTGTGTGCAGGCACAACACAGAGGAAAAACCTATTACTCAAGAGTTTCTGCCCGCGTAATACATGTGCCCCAAGGAATAAGGGTTACTGTCAATAATTCATGGGTGATGTGGCAGATGGAAAAAGTTGATATCTCCTCCTGCAACAGACTTACATTCTGCATTTTAATTTCATAAATGAAGTTAAAAGGTGGGAGGAGATAAATAAACATAGCTTTTAACATTTTTAAAACATTTCGGGAATGGATAATCAAAAAGGCTTTATCTGGAATTCGGGGCATTTTAAAGTAAACTTGGGAGCATGTGAGATTCTATGTCATACACGAAACATGACTGCAGCTAAGAGCCATTGAATAGCGAAGTCACATAACATTATTACTGTGGCCTAGTCATAACTCTGGGCTGGTGTATGCTGGTGTAGGGGGCAGAGGAAGAATTTGTATGGTACATATGGAAGGTTGTTTTTTCTGTCCTCTACAGATTTCTGGGCTTACTTTTAAGATACCCCGAATCTCAGACAACAACTTCAATTGAATGTAATGTGAACACTAAGTATCAACACAGGTTACTGACACATTGTAACAAATAATTATCTACTCATTGTTCTACTGAGATCAAGATTTTAATAAATGCTGAAATTCAGCACGAGGAATGGCTGGCAGTGTGCTCCAATTGCCATTAACTCTGAAATACAAGGAAATATTTAACATTTTGATTTTCAGGCAGACATAGATTTATATCAGAATAAAGTTAATTGCTTGTTTTACAAACCATTCCTTTGTAATCGTGGATTAGTTAAAGTTCAAATACATGAAGGTTGTCTATTATTAAAATGTAAGCCATTTCATAATCAAATATCATTTGCACTCTCATTAACAATGTAATGAAGGTATTAAATTTGCAATCACCATAGACTTAGCACTTTATACCCATATCATGTATTCTGAAATTTGTAACTTGGAAAGGAATCTTGTATTGATATTTAATTGACTGCATCAATGAGGAACTCTTCAAATTATTCTTTTAATGGAAGAAGAACATTTCTGTGTCATTTACTTCATTTTCACCAGAACACATTTTCTGTCTAAAATGTAAATTTGCCATAGAAATTATGTAGACTTCTCTGTATGGAAGTAGCCAAGTTCCTTATGTGTATAGAATTTAGATTTTTTTTTTAGAAAATCATCATGGTACAAATATATCACAAACAAATCATCTAAAATAGGACACACGAAAAAAAAAAACTGATGCTTTTTCGATGTAAACTAGGAAAGATAAGGAAAATTGGTTGTTAGAGTAGCCATGATTTGTAGTTGGAAAAGGTTGTTATTGTTAGGCAGAACGATAAAAATGAAAACACAAAAAAAAGTAACTATGGGATCCATAGTAGGATACTATATATAGATATACATTATGTGAGATAGATATGAGATAGATAGATAGATAGATAGATAGATAGATAGATAGATAGATAGATAGATAGATAGATAGATAGATAGATAGATAGATAGATAGATAGATAGATAGATAGATAATTTTACCAGTGAGAGTTAGATTATATAAAAAAAAAATAAAAAAATCACATTGTCAAAATTATATATATTTATTTGCATTGTGCACAGAGAAATAAGTATTTGATCCCTTTGGCAAACAAGACTTAATACTTGGTGGCAAAACCCTGGCTAGGCCACTCCATAACCTTAATGTGCTTCATTTTGAGCCACTCCTTTGTTGCCTTGGCTGTATGTTTCGGGTCATTGTCATGCTGGAAGACCCAGCCATGAGCAATTTTTAATGTCCTGGTGGAGGGAAGGAGGTTGTCACTCAGGATTTGACGGTACATGGCTCCATCCATTCTCCCATTAATGCGGTGAAGTAGTCCTGTGCCCTTAGTAGAGATACACCCCCAAAACATAATGTTTCCACCTCCATGCTTGACAGTGGGGACAGTGTTCTTTGGGTCATAGGCAGCATTTCTCTTCCTCCAAACATGGCGAGTTGAGTTAATGCCAAAGAGCTCAAATTTAGTCTCATCTGACCACAGCACCTTCTCCCAATCACTCTCAGAATCATCCAGATGTTCATTTGCAAACTTCAGACGGGCCTGTACATGTGCCTTCTTGAGCAGGGGGACCTTGCGGGCACTGCAGGATTTTAATCCATTACGGCGTAATGTGTTACCAATGGTTTTCTTGGTGACTGTGGTCCCAGCTGCCTTGAGATCATTAACAAGTTCCCCCCGTGTAGTTTTCGACTGAGCTCTCACCGAGGTGAGATTTTGCATGGAGCCCCAAATCGATGTCGATTGACAGTCATTTTTTATGTCTTCCATTTTCTTACTATTGCACCAACAGTTGTCTCCTTCTCACCCAGCGTCTTACTTATGGTTTTGCAGCCCATTCCAGCCTTGTGCAGGTCTATGATCTTGTCCCTGACATCTTTAGAAAGCTCTTTGGTCTTGCCCATGTTGTAGAGGTTAGAGTCAGACTGATTAATTGAGTCTGTGGACAGGAGTCTTTTATACAGGTGACCATTTAAGACAGCTGTCTTTAATGCAGGCACCAAGTTGATTTGGAGCATGTAACTGGTCTGGAGGAGGCTGAACTCTTAATGGTTGGTAGGGGATCAAATACTTATTTCTCTGTGCACAATGCAAATAAATAAATATAATTTTGATAATGTGATTTTTTTTTTTTTTTTTATATATAATCTATCTCTCACAGGTAAAATTAACCTATCCTAAAAATTCTAGACTGTTCATGTCTTTGACAGTGGGCAAACTTACAAAATCAGCAAGGGATCAAATACTTATTTCCTTCACTGTAGATAGATAGATAGATAGATAGATAGATAGATAGATAGATAGATAGATAGATAGATAGATAGATAGATAGATAGATAGATAGATAGATAGATAGACAGATAGATAGACAGATAGATAGACCTTGTCAAGTGGCCGCCTTATCCAATAGATCTGACTCTAATCTATTAGTATTAGGACCATAGTATGAGGTCACATGGCCGCTGTACAGGTGGAGGGTGGGTCTATATATTGGTTCAGTTTTGGCTGCCATGTTTCCATGCAGCCCTAGGCATTGATGGGGGACTTGACTTATCATGAAGGCAGTATCGTAAGTTAAAGATCTTGGACATCAATACAATATACTGTATGTAACAGGGCCCCCACATTTCATGTGACATTAATAATACTAGTGTCTTCTTTTATGTGCAGAGGAGCCTATGGGTCCCCTCAGACATCAAGGCCCAAGTAAACTGCTAGACCTATCCCCCCTTTAAATACACCCGCATAAAGGCAGAAGACGTTTTATCACAAGTAAACTAGAAAGTTTATTTTTTTTTGTATAAAATGGACTACATATGGCCAATATTAAAAAAAAACAAACTGAGACTGATGATGTTTAATTTGCAAAACTAATTAGAAAACAACATATTGATATTTCTATTTCTCTAGATAAGTTTTTCAGAAGATATAGACTGATTAAACTTCCAGTATTGATAAAACATTTGTCAGTTTTTCAACTACCGTTATATACATATGATGTAAAAAAAAAGTTTCCCAGCAGAATACATCTAATATCATTACGTATTATTATAGTCTGATAGATCTCAGCGTGATTTTCTTATAATCATGTAGCCTATAAAAATACAAGCATTGTCCCATTCTTTGCTATGAATGCTGTGTCCCATACATCAGTCTTTGTTTGGAGCATGTTGTTTGAAAGACATCCTGGAATTCCCGGTGGTGAATGTTCCTTACATCTGTTAATATCCAGCAGAGCTCATCTGGCCAGAAATGATAAAATGTCTTGACATACTCAAGAGCATATCTGTGGGATGTTATTTTAACTTGATTGCTCTCTAGTCAGTCTTATTGAATCTCGTCTGTTCATTTATTTCTGTATGTGTGATACATTTCATAGAAACAGCCTGTCAGAATTTATACCAAAGAGAAGTTAGCTCTGATGCAGTGTCACTTGGATTTTCCGTGGCATTCATGCTTCGTTTGATGTCAGAATTCCATCAATATTTCTTTGAAAAAAATGAACATACAGATGGACCAACACACGGACCCTGCTCCATTCAGCTGTTCCGGCTGTCTTCGGGCACCGGAAGTTATGCAGTGATCAGTGCCGGAAGCAGATGGCTCCGGTCACAGTATAGCAGCCATACTGCAGTACTGCAGCTCTGCTCCTATTCAAGTGAATAGGAGCAGAACTGCAGTACTACAGCATGGCTGCTATACTGTGTAGGCAGCATCTGCTTCCGGCACCGACCACTGCATCACTTCCGGTGCCCGGAAGCAGTTGAAACAACTGGACGGCACGGGGTCCATGTGATGGACCCTCACCGATCATATACTGATGATCTATCCTGTGGATAGGTCATCAATATGAAAGACCGCCCCATGCCTGGACAACACATTTAAGAAAATTAAGAATATTTCTATACAGTAAATTAAAAAATAACTATTGTTACAACACAAAAAAAAACCACCATCACACTTTAGGTAACTGCAAATGTGTATTATACATATTATAGTGCAGCCAAAAATTATATATATAACCTGCAAAATGTGGATATTTTCATTCTTCTGCATCGTTCCTGTTAAACTATACTCATACGTCATGGTTTTGCTATAGACAAAATCTGTCGCAGAAATCAGCTGCTGACACTTAGATTTCTGCTGTGGATTGGCCCCATTGTAATTTAATTATGCTAATGCACAGCTTTTCAGCCCGAAATCCACAGCAATAATGAACACCTAAATCAAAACAGAATCCTAAACGTGTGAACATGTCCTAAAGGATCACTTTCACTCTCAATGCTTTCTGAGTGGGTGGGCTCTCCCTGATGTTTTGAGCTATTCTGTCTTCCCAGAGCCAATCAGAATTCTTCCACTGATGCTTCCCCTCTCCTCATGCTGTCTCACACACAGGCTGAGGCAGTGAGACTTTAGCATGTCCCTTCTCCCCCTACCCACTTACAGCAGACTGGGAGAGAGAGAGAGAGAGAGGGAGAGAGAGGGAGAGAGAGAGATCTAGAACGATTTTTTTTGGGTGAGGAAAGCAATTTCTGAACATTCACAAAAAACCTGCAGATACGGAAATGGGAAGTACAGACTGCTGCAAGGTGGGGAAGATGCCACTTCCCACTATTAACTTTTTATATATTATTATGTATAACTGACATACATTAAGGTACACTTTATTCAAATGTTTCATTATGTTCTTCCTTTTGGATTTTTAATGGAGATAATGTAATCATTTTATATTAGTTATTTTTTGTTCTTTAAGTTTATAAGTTATTTTTTTTTGCTAATTCTATCATAATTAGAGTAAGGTAGAAAAAGTTCTTGAATAAGCATTATATAGAAGTTCAACTGTCCCCTCTATATAAAAGTATTTCATCAAAGACCGGTCAGAATAGCTTCAAAAGCTTTTATATTTCTAAATGCTAAAAATAATATCAAAGTTATGACCATAATTAGAGATGAGCGAACAGGGACAACCGAACCCCGTTTTGACCGAACCCGGTCAAAAATATTATACAAATCGGCAGCCACTTGTCTCTATCAATCACTGATAGAGAAAAGAGGCTATTGATTAAAAATAAAATAAAAAGCATTTCATACGTACCCGGTCGTTGTCTTGGTGACTAGTCCCTCTTCTTCCTCCAGTCCGACCTTCTTTTCTGACGCGGCAGCCTGTGATTGGCTGCAGAGGTCTCTGGAGCCTGTGCTTGGCCGCAGAGGCCGCGGCAGCCTGTGATTGGCTGCAGCGGTCACATGGGCTGTATCGTCATCCAGGAATGTCGGGTTGGATGTCGAGAGGGACGAGTCACCAAGGCAACGGCCAGGAGACCGGACTGGAGGAAGCAGAAAGTATGAACGTCTTTTTTTTTTACAGGTTACTCTATATTCTGATCGGAATACACTGTCCAGGGTGCTGAAACAGTTACTGCCGATCAGTTAACTCTTTCAGCACCCTGGACAGTGACTATTTACTGACGTCGCCTAGCAACGCTGCCGTCATGACGGGTGCACACATGTAGCCACCCGTCATTACGGGGCCTCATGCACACGACCGTAAAAACACCCGTTATTACGGGTCGTAATTACGACCCGAAATAGCGTGCCCATAGACTTCTGTTAGCCACGGGTACCTTCCCGTTTTCTCACGGGAAGGTGCCCGTGCCGTTAAAAAGATAGAACATGTTCTATTTTTTTTATTTTACGGGCCGTGCTCCTATACTTTATAATGGGAGCACGGCTCGGAAAAACGACCGGCTGCCCTTCGCCGGCCGTGTTCATCTCCTGAAATACTGTGTGCTGCCTTAAACTCTGTGGACAGGTCAGGATCATGTTTCTTTTAAATGCTGCTAGGGAACCCGCTAGATCGGCAAGTCACCACGTAATGGTAAGAGCAGAGTTCACAGCAGCACAGAGTATTTCAAGAGATGAGCGTGCGGATCTTGTGCAGGGTGGTGACTTGCCAATCATGTGAAGGTGTTATTGAGGACAGGAGTGGAGGAGAGGTAACAGACTGAGCTACGTAATAGTAAGAGCAGAGTTCACAGCAGCTCAGAGTATTTCAGGAGAGGAGCGTGCAGATTCAGTGCTGCTGTGAACTCTGTTCTTACCATTACGTAGCTCTCAGTCTGTTACCTCTCCTCCACTCCTGTCCTCAATAACACCTTCACATGATTGGCAAGTCACCACCCGCACAAGATCCGCACGCTCATCTCCTGAAATACTCTGTGCTGCTGTGAACTCTGCTCTTACCATTACGTGGTGTCTTGCCAATCATGTGAAGGTGTTATTGAGGACAGGAGTGGAGGAGAGGTAACAGACTGAGAGCTACGTAATGGTAAGAGCAGAGTTCACAGCAGCACTGAATCTGCACGCTCATCTCCTGAAATACTCTGTGCTGCCTTAAACTCTGGGGACAGGTCAGGATCCGGTTTCTTTTAAATGCGGCACTGTAGCGCAGCCTTATATAGTGGATCGAGTGGGTTCCCCAGCAGCATTTAAAAGAAACAGGATCCTGACCTGTCCACAGAGTTTAAGGCAGCACAGTGTATTTCAGGAGAGGAGCGTGTAATTGGCTGCAGAGGCCGCTGCAGCCTGTGATTGGCTGCAGAGGCCGCTGCAGCCTGTGATTGGCTGCAGAGGCGGTCACGTGGGATGAAGCGTCATCCCTGGAGGCCGGCCTTCTGACGTCGTCATCCTGACGTGCGTAACTGCCACTACAGCCTGTGATTGGCTGCAGCGGCGACATGGATGAAACGTCATCGCTGGAGGCCGGACAGGAGGTATGTAAGTATGAACGTATTTTATTTATTTTTTTATTACATTAAAATTGTATTTTCCGCGCGCCGAGCATGTACTGTCAAGGTTGCTGAAAGAGTTAGCGCAGCCCATTAACTCTATCAGCACCCTGGACAGTACCATGCTCGGCGCACGGAAATTACAGGTTCGGTCAGAACTAGTTCGGTCCGAATCGAACTTTTTCGTGAAATTCGGCGAACTAGCCGAACCGAACTTTTCATAAGTTCGCTCATCTCTAACCATAATGTTAGTTATGTTTTATATAAAATAAACTACCATCCAGGATAAAAACACCACTATGCAAAGCATCTAAATAGTAAATCTGGGTGCAACATCATGACCGTTCAATAACAGGCATATACAGCAAAGTAGCAAGTGCTCACTGTCTCAATTAACACCTGATATAGAAATCCATGGAGGAAAATGTTAATTTGCAAGAAGTTATTATAAGTTTGTCTTTCTATTACTAGTAATGTATCTAGGACATTCTATTTGCTTTCAGGTTAGTATTATTCCCTTTGCAATCTATTTAATCTAATATTGTTTAATTGAGCACCTCATTTCCACTCCAACACTGCTTTGAATAAGGATTTATAATACATTTACTGAGACTATGGGTTAAATGTAAGTTATGATGAACAGTTATTTATTACATAGTGTTGTATTCTTCTTATTGCACAGAAAATTGTGATAATTGCAACATTACCCTTGATTTTAATACATTGCAAGTATCTATATGGGAATTTCAGTATATGAGTTCAGACTACAGTAGTTTCTGCAAAGTGTTTTTTTTTTTAGTTACTTATATTAAATTCATCTTAATTAATGTCATTTTAAATACATTGTTTATTAAAATATACATGTTTACTAAACCCAGTTGTTCTTGTTTTGCTAATTTGACAAAGGAAATTGTTGTTTGTCTTAAATAAGAAAAAAAAAATATTTATCCTCTAAAATGTTGTGTAACTCTAGCTAATGTTCTAGATCATAAATGTATAATATTTTATTAAAAAAATAAAAATACAATCAACATAGACCATTAGGACTTAGGCATACTTTAGAGCGGTGTATATGGAGTCTACACGGTGGTATGCCGTAGTTATTACGGCTTCATACTATGGAGCAGTAGGCACTACACGTGCTGTTGTGTTATGTGATACTGAGAGAAAGAAAACTCTATATTCCTCTGTATGAAATAAGTGTTATACAGAGGAACCCATATCGGTGCCTATGGGTGTCTTATTATGGCTCTACATCTCTGAGTTTGTATGGAGCCAAATTATATTTGTACGTATGAAGTCTATGTTGTTGTCTTTAGCAACTTTCTGTGTTTCACAAACAGCAGAAAAAAGGTTGCTGTTACATTCCCATAGGGTTATCATTTACACCATATCCTTATTGTCATTATGCAGTGGTACATTGTCTAATTCATTATTTGTCATAATAAGACATTAGCCATTCAAAGACAGGGACATTTAGTGACAACCTTAACAGGGGCATAGGCAGCTATTTCCTGAAACATACATAACAAGAACAAAATTGTTGGATGGTCTATCGAAACATTTTGTCATAAGACAACAATCTACATTATTTTTTGTTTTTGCAAGCATGCATGTTCTTTTAGACCAGTATTCGGACAGGGAAAATAGAGGTTTAAAGGGGTTTGCCCATCAGGGACATTTATGGCATATCCACAGGATATGCCATAAATGTCAGATAGATGCAGGTCCCACCTCTGGGACCCGAACCTATGTCTAAAACGGAGCCCCCTAAACCCCGTTCTACATTTATCGGCTCCTGCTGCCTCCCGGACACTTTCTGATTACATGGTCGGTGGTTACGAAAATAGCAAAGTTTGCTGAGCTACGCTGTTTCCGTAACTCCAATAGAAGTGTATGGCAGTTACGGAAACAGTGTAGCTCTTGTGCTACACTGCTTCCATAACTGCCATTCACTTCTATGGAAGTTACGGAAACAGTGTAGCTCAGCAGCTATGCTGTTTTCGTAACTCCCGACCATGTAATCAGGAAGTGGCCGGGAGGCAGCGGGAGCCGAGAAAGGTAGAACGGGGTTTAGGGGGCTCCGCTTTAGAGATAGGTGCGGGTCCCCAGAGTATGTTTCAGGAAATATTTTATTTTATTTTTACAACTTTTCATTTGGTAATTGATCAAATTAAAATTTATTGGGAACAGATTTTATTTAAATTGCTTTCTTATATTGTCAAAAGTACCTTGTAGTGCGTAGTAATGTTTTCCTATTGCTTATATTTGGGAGGAGGGTTTTAATTAAAACGAAGACTGCTGTAATATTTGCCCTGCAGCAAAGTCATTGATTGGTTTACCTTTTAACAAAAGCCATCAGCATTTTGAGCGTAAACCAATTACTTAAATGGTGATTAGATATAGTGTTATATTAATGTCTATGTAATGTCGAAGGTATGTATTTCTAGAATGGCTAGAGGCAATTCTTGTTCTATTAGTTATTACTTGATATGTAACAATTAAGCAATGGAAAATACTTATTTTCCAAGAAATGCTAATAGCATTGCAAATAATTTCTAGCCAAGCGTAGCGATTTTGCTATTTGACAATGTGCTGGTATATAGAAATGTCTTTGTTTATACAAAATTCTGTTACTTATTTAGCCAATATTATGATTTTAATGTATCAGGAGTAATTACTTTGTGCCAAAAATATTAATACAAGTTGTAAAATTAGATTATTTATTAAACTGCTATGTTTTTATTACATGAATCTAATATTTTAATTGATTATATCTTCCCTATAGTTTGAAATCTATGTACTGTAGGAATGGGAAATTTACCTTAGGAGGACATGACCTTTTAAATAACTTGTGGAGAACACATTGATGAGTATATGAGGTTGTCCACAATCTTGACAGCAAAGTTAAAGGTTTAATTTTGAGAGGGGCAGGTGTTAAGTCTGACTCCAATTACTATAGTGCAGGTTAGCTGGAAATTGGTTGACCAAGGAGCAAAGAAAATAGCAAAAGGGCACATATATATCTATTTTGCCAGTTTCAGGCACTATTCCTCTTAAGAGTGAATTGAAAATATATTGTATCTCAATAACCGCTTTAAAAACGGGCAAACAGAGAAATTTTAGATTGTAGCTCATTTTATAATGCAATTTCTATAGGTTAAAAAGCAAATATATCTGAGTAGCAGGATGCTGATATAAGATCCTTCCCTTCCTCCCTACCCCTACTATTCTTTCAGTAACATAAGGTTTATATTATAATTTTATTATTCTTAAAAAGATTAACCCTTTTTATAAATGACACATTGACTTACTAGTTATTATTGCTGCCTTTTACAGGGGTCCTGATTTCAAATAGAATCAGGATAGCATCTGTATGGAATATGTCCTTCCATTGTTTATGTGAAATTTTTACACCGATACTTCAAAGCTTCAAAAACTTCTTAGGCTATGTGAATTTTATTGGTCCATGTCTATTTCTATACAATAAGGAACACTACATTGTGAACCCCATTGGGGACTGCTAAAATTAAGTGCATTCTTTGCATGATATTGCAGAATATGTTGGCAGGACATGCCTTAGGTTGGCTTGTGCCTGGTGCATTACCTTCTATTAACATCCTCCCGTGATTGTGCACTAAATAGTGCGAAGATAACACTGCCCAATCATTAAACTAGGTAATTTATCTTCCCTTCCATAAGTTCAAGCCCCAAGTGTGAGGTGAGGAGTGCCATATCTGTGTATCCAGGGTGTCAGGGCCGATGTCTGGTATAAAATGAAAAGCCTGATGGACATAAGTCAATGGGATAAGATACAAATATCATATAAGACAATGGGATCTGTTGGGATCAATTACAAAATGGATCAAAACAGATCGGTCATGTATGTTATGGATCCCTTAAAAATAGAAGCCATGATGACAGTGTGAACAGAGTCTTATTTTACTGGAAACCGTAGGCACATAACCTTCGGTGTTCTTAATCTCACACTATATTTTATGTCACCCAGTTCTGCTTAGCCTTATTTCAGTTCAATATTCTATAAAAATTAAGAAAACAAAGTTTTATTTTCATAAGGTGCAGATAGCAAAACATATGTTATGACAGATATACTTAGCTGCATTTTTGCAGTCTTTTTTTTCTGGTATTTTTGGGGGCTAAAATGCTGTCTGTTGGGAGTCTATATAAAAATATGAAAATGTCTACAAACATAACATCTTTGCTTGTGGCATTTTAGGGTCAGTGGTGTTTTAAGCAAAATGTAGCATGCTTAAATGCTATGTAAATCTTTGGGGGGCACTTTTTAAAATAAATGTACATATTTATTGTTTAAAAAAAACATATTTGTAATTGACTTTTATTAAAAATTGTGTTAACTTTTCGAGATGCAGCATCTATGCATTCACTATACATTAAAGCTGTATCTCTGCGCTAACAGCCAAGTCCACCAGTAAATTGCACTGACAACTCGTCTGTACTTACTTACTGTGTCCCTCTGATGCCTCCTATTACCCTATTGCCGATCATATCTAAGTCGATCAACTTAGATATAATTAGTAATAGGGTTATAGAAAGCATCGGAGGGACAAAGTAAGTGCTGACAACCAAGCCGTTGGTGCAGTACATTAATGGATGTGGCTGAAAGTGCAAAGACGAATGTATAGTGAATGTATTGAAGCTGCATCTCAAAAAGTAAACACAATTTTTAATAAAAGACAATTAAAAATAATTTTTTTATGAATAAAAATTTACATTTATTTAAAAAAAAATCCCCCTCCCCAAGTTTACAAGGGCCTTAAGGTATGGTGTTTTTTTTGGCCTTTTTTCTATAAACTTGTAACCATATGTTCAAAAATGTCTAGAAAAGCTTCCTTACAAAAAAAAGACACAAATTTAAAAAAACGCCACTGAAACAAACACATGCAAAAAAAAGTTTTAAGCTAAAGCCAACTGAAAAAGTTTCCAAGTGAATGCCACGAAAAACCATGTCTGAACTCGGCTTAACAGGGGCAGACACACACAGCAGAGGGCTTCTGTGCAATAATAGCAGTAGAAAAAAAAAATCTAAAAAAATCAAAGGAATATACAATTGGTCAGATCCGCATTAACCATGTCAAAAAACAAACAGCGGCTACAAACATTTATTTGTACTGTATGTTACTTATCTTCTTCCACATTGAACATATGTTAAGAAAACATTTCCAATGCAACCAACTGAATGATGTCCAGCATTGCACTTACATAGCATTTGAGCAGGATTATTTCTAAGTTACAGGGACTTATCTTGTTGTAAAACCTGGGATATAATGGAATAAACCGGCACATGGATAATTTAAGGGTATAAAATGAACAATGATCTGTGCAGTTTGTTGCAGTATGATAAATCCATTCAATTTCCAATGTTCTTTTATACCCGAAGAAGTTAAAAAATAAGCAAAGATTTAGAGAGAATTTCTTAAAAACAATATATTTTTTTTACTTAAACTCTTTTAATTCATTAATGTGGTGCCTCAACACAGAACATTATTCCAATTATTCAGATGCTGAATTTCATGAAGTAAAGTAATCCAAAAAACATCAAATCCTCTTTAATGAATTTTCAGCAGTCTGATGTTTTACATTTAAAATATCAATTCAATTGCAGTACAAGCTGTGCCCCATATAACAGAATAATCAAGTATTCGAGGTTATAACAGAGTAAAAATAGTGAAAAACATTCTAGTGAGTTGCTCGAATAGAGAAAGAAGGTTAAAACTAAAATAGAGAGACAAAATAATATGGTAACAGTATTGGAGTGATGAAACATGAAAAGAGTAACTGAGTTTTGAGCAAGTAGTGTTTTCAGGGAAGCTAAAGGAAATGTATGCTATTTTTACTGTGGATAATTTTATTTTGCCGTACTCCAGCAATAAACTGGAGAAAACACAAAGGAAAATGCCAAATGACAGCAAGTGTCGTAACTGTGGCAAATAAAGCACTGTCCTTTCAATGTTTCCTTATTACCTGAGAAAACGTAGTCCGTGGTCCTATTAAAATGTTGGATGTCAGGAAACTGCATTTATTGGAACAGTATAATATAATGTTACCTGGTACTCCTTGACTTGTTGCCCAATGACACCCTATAAAGTAAAAAAAATGACAAATATAATAGAGGGTATTGAAAGTATTAAAAAGTCCATCAATTTTTTTTTACTAAAATAATCTTGAGTCAAATAAATTCTTAGTTCTGCCACTGGACAGAATCATTAACTATGGGCTTATATTTTTGATTAAAGGTGGCCAAGGTTATTTATTGAATTTAAGTCCATCAAAAATATTGTTAAACAATTTACTGAAAATAACCTTGATTCAAATAAATTTTATAAAGTCTATAATATTTACAATTTACTAATCACAACAAAATAGACCTAGGCGTAAGTGGTAAGGTTGTAATGTCTGCTTGTATTGCACTTTACATGGTGCAAAGTAATTTTTAGTTTTTGTTGTTTTTATAGTACCAACATATTCTGCATCCATGTACAGAGATTGTTAATACTCATATCATATCAGTTCTTGTCCCCATTTGGGCTCACAATTTACTTTCCCTATATCACACATATTCACACTAGGGCAAGTTATATAGAAAGCCTAGACTTCAAGAATAGAAGGAAACTGAATTCCAGGAAGAACATAAATTTTCTTTGCATATGTTGTCCTTGGTCAGATTAAAACTCAGGACCTTAGTGCTGCAATGTCACCATGCTGCCTTATATTAATATCCATGGTGTCATAGGTTTTACGCAGCTTCCAACGCCTTTAAATCAAATGCAGGGTTCGAAAAGACCCACATATTACTCCCAAGCAGATCAAAATACATTGATATAAAGTCATATGCAATTATTTAGTTTTTATTATATATTGGTTACAGTACAGGTCCATTTTAATAAATCATTGGGGATCATTTCAAGCAGATTAATCAAATGCTCCTTGAACTGTAACATTTTCTTACCCTTTTGTAATATCTAAAGCACTGATCATAATAGTCTCTGGTTCCAGAAGAGTCAAGTGACACCAAAATTTAGTATCCAATGTGATGGTCCCAAGGGTTTCTTCTTTGCTGCAGGACGCCTTTCAAGTTCCCCGCTGCCAATGTCTGCCTGGTAGAAGTCTCCTCCCCTTCACACTCAGCATGCGCGTCTCAGATATGTGAGGAGGGGAGTTAAGAAGAAGGGGCCCATCACTGCCATGCACTATTGCCTACTGAACCACAGCCATGGTTTCTAATTTTACTTTTGGGAAATAATTTGCCCCTTTACCACACAGGTGTAAAAGTGTACTGCAGGCCGTTCCTTTCCCATAGTAAAATTATATTGACTGCATGGTGGCTGCAAATCCACTTTTTTCATACTTGTGACTGGGCCCCGGACAGCAGTACCGGTTGTACTAGCCTGTTCGCGGCCCTGTGTGTAGTAATACCTTACATGAATTATAACCACAAAAATGCACCAGCGGGCACCGCATAAATGTTGCCACATACCCTTAAAAACTACAATGGATAAAGACAAAGAACACGCACGGGTAAGTATATGGCAAAAAGTCTATAGACACAAAGAATATATAATAAAGCGTATAAGTTTATTAACAAAAAATACTCAACAAACACGATAAAAACATTTAAAAAAGCAGATCGCTGCTATAACTCGTTCAACTGGGAGAAACTGCCCTGATAAGCAGCCCAATACTAACTCCCCCAGAAAAGAAGCTACCTCAAATAACCCTCACGTAATGATGACAAAGATATGGACACAGATAAAAAGAATATTGCTTCAGACCATGTAAATAAATGAGTCCTGAAGGCGTAGTGAGTGTCAAAACAGAGGGGTTATGGAGGTATAAAGTGCCCCACGCGTATCGCCACAACGTGGCTTCCTCATGGCACCTATCTTTGTCATCATTACGTGAGGGTTATTTGAGGTAGGTTCTTTTGTGGGGGAGTTAGTATTGGGCTGCTTATCAGGGCAGTATCTCCCAGTTAAACCAGTTATAGCAGTCATCTGCTTTTTTAAATGTTTTTATCGTGTTTGTGGAGTATTTTTTGTTAATAAACTTATACACTTTATTATATATTCTTTGTGTATGTAGACTTTTTGCCATATACATACCCGTGCATGTTCTTTGTCTTTATCCAATGAATTATAACCACCACAGCAGTTTACTAAATAATTTTAGACATAAAATGTCAAGCATTAAAAGAGTTGGCCAGAAAAAAAATATTTTCTAAAAAGTGTCCCCCAGCCCTGGTTTGCCTTCCCTAAAACCCCCTACTAATCTTCTAACCCATTTCTGTTTGATCTCCATTGTCACTGCTGCTCTTTCTGTTTATTTACATCCCTTGTTTCTGTTCCTGTCTGTTTCCTGTCTTGTAACCCACCATACCCATGATCCCTTGCTGCATCTGAGAAGACAGCTTACATTTCCCCATCATCCCTGTGTATTACCTCATTGTCCCTGTATATAAACCCATCATCCCTGTGTATAACACCCATCATCCCTGTGTATTACCACATCATTCCTGTAAATAACCCCCATCATCCCTGTGTATTACCTGATTATCCCTGTATATAAACCCATCATCCCTGTGTATAACACCCATCATCCCTGTGTATTACCACATCATTCCTGTATGTAACCCCCATCATCCCTGTAAATAACCCCCATCACACCTGTGTATTACCTCATTATCCCTGTATATAAACCCATCATCCCTGTGTATAACACCCATCATCCCTGTGTATTACCACATCATTCCTGTACATAACCCCCATCATATCTGTGTATTAATTAATTATCCCTGTATAACACCCATCATCCCTGTGTATTACCACATCATTCCTGTATATAACCTGCATCATCCTGTGTATTACCCCATCAGCCCTGTGTATTACCCCCAACATCCTATACAGGGATGAAGGTGGTTATACACAACGATGATGGGGGTTATACACAGCGATGGTTGGGGTTATATACAGGCATGATGACCCCATCATCCCGGTATATAACCCCCATAATCCCAGTATTTATATAACCCCCATCATCCCTGTATTTATATAACCCCTGTTATACCTGTATATACCATCAGGAGGGGTGCCGCGGGGGGGGGGGGGTGCAGGGGAACTTGGGCTATGAGAGGAGACGGGCAGGCAGTGGGGGAACTCCGAGAGAGAGGAGGAGGGGGCGTGTCTTTGCTCAGCCAGCACTTCCGGGAGAGCTGAGACACGGCACGTCATCACCTAGGTTTACAGGCAGTGAGCCGGGCAGATGTTTCATGAGCTCTTCAGAGCTCTGCCTCTGGTCCCACTGCCTGTAAATCTAGTTAATGATGCGCTGTGCTTCAGCTCTACCAGAAGTGCTGGCTGAGCAAAGACATGTAACGTCAGAGGAAGTACAAAATTTACTCTGGGTGCGATCACGTGGACGCACATTAGAAGTAACTAATGCCACAAGATATAAACAGACATTATCGTAGGAATTTAATTGTACATGTCACATTAAGTTAAAATAGAAATTAAATTTATTCCTGGACAACCCCTTTAAAGAGTTGCTGCACTTTCACAAAACTTTTGATATGTCAAGAGACATATCAGAAGATTTGATGGGTGGAGGTCTTGGTTCCAAGACTTCCACCATTGCTGAAGCAAAGGAGCAGAAGCGCTCAGCCGAGAACTCTGCATCTTTGACTGTAATCGGCTCTCCTCATCAGGCTGAAGACGTGCTCAATTACAGTAGAACGTCTTTGAATCTGTCTTCAGCCTAACGATGAGAACCCGAATCCACAGGATCAAAATTTCTGATATGTCTCTATGACCTATCAAACATTTTGTGAAAGTGCAGTTAGTCTACTCTTTAATGATAAGAAACAGTGATGGAACAATGATTTGAAAAGCTAATGCTTTTTTTTTTTTAAATGCTTAGACTTCTAGAGTCTGTCTTCCGCTGGTAGAAGAAGAAAAGGAGACCTTTGATCCAGCACTGAGGTAGTTTAAAAGGAAACAATGTTCCAAGTTTCATCCAAACAAGATTAAAAATCCAATATGCACAGGGGTGGTTGCAGTGTGAATTAGCCTACACGTTTCGGACAACGCTCTTGTCCTTATTCATGGCTTGTGTCAAGTGGTAATGCAGCATGCCGTAGTTTATATCCGGTCAGTGGAAAGCAGAGTGTAATTATATAACACGTGTGATGAATCGGAAGTGAGCCCAAGATCGTAACATTATCAAGGTATAAGAGACAAATTAATGTATATACCTAAGAATAGTAATTCCCATATGACTCACAATTATTTTCAGTTTGATGGGCAGTTTTATTTACAGTTTAGAGGAGTGTCAATAGGGGCAACATTTTTGCCCTCAGTGGCAAACCTCGTCATGGCGTGGTGGGAAGAATTAACAATTTTTTAGTTGGGGAATCCGTTCCGTGTTCACATGCACTGGTATGGCAGATACATCGTTACCTATTAAATTGGGAGGGCGATGTGTCTGCCATACCGGAATCTGTGAACTACCTCAATGTTAATGAGTTCAACCTCAGGTTCACATATTTGTATCATAGGGACACTATTCAATTTTTGGATCTGGAACTGACAGCCCAAGGGGGAGACCATTTCCACTAAAACCTATAGAAAACCTATTACAGGAAATACTATTTTGCACACACAAAGTAGCCATCCAAAACAAACCATTTCTTTCATTCCGATAGGTGAGATGATCATAGCTAGAAGAAACTGCAGCAATGACTGTCACTTTAGGATGGAACAAAAACAAATCTGTCACAGAGTACAGAATAGAGGCTATAAAAATTGGACTTTGAATAGGGCCAAATCTATAGTAAAATCTCAGACTCATAATCAGTTGCTATTCCATAAAAAGCTGCCACATACTACTAGTACGGATAAACCAACCCTGGTTTTGCAGTATAGCAATCAATTTACAAAGATTAAAGAAATTGTATTAAAATATGTTCCAATGCTACTAGAGGATGAACATCTAGAGGACATATTGAAACAGGGATGCCGTGTTGTCTCGCGTAGAACACCGATACTTGGCAATTTATTGTCTCCTTCCCTGTTCTCTTCATCTAAAACAAAGACTACCTGGTTATACCATCAGGTTTTTTATGCATGTGGCTCCAACCCATGCAAAATATGTTCATTGATTCATTCATTCAGCCCACAAAGAATTTTCACAACTCAGAAGGTTCCAAAATGTTTTCAATTAAGTCACACATCAACTGCAACCAGTGGCGTAACTACCGCGGTAGTAGCCGTAGCTGCTGCTACGGGACCCGGGGCTTGAGGGGGCCCGTGCCACCAGCCGACACGCCCCACCCCCATATGCCCGGTGGTGCCGCTAGCAGCCGTTATGGCTGCTACAGCAGTAGCACCGCTACTATGGGACCCGCGCCGCCGAGCCTCCAACAAGTATGGGCCGGGCGACACAGGCCCTCTCATGGCTGTAGGCATCGCTGGCACCGGAGGGGGCCCCGGTGTTAGTGACAGCCAAATACATGCACTAGCGCTGAATGGCCGGGCATGTTCCGTGCCTGACCATCCAGCGCTTCACAATGACGCTGATTGGCTAGCGGTGCGATGACATCATCGCGCCGCTTCCACGCTTGAAATGTGCTGATTGACGGGACAAGTCATTCTTCCCCGCCAATCAGCGTCATTGGACCATGCTCATTCAGCCCCAGCAGACCTGCTAAGAAGAGATCAGATCTGCATCGCCAGTGAACAGCGTGGGAACGGGATCATGTGAGTATGTCAAGTTTTTTTTTTCTCATAAAACTGTTAATGGCATAATTTATAGTGGGGGCTCTATCTACAGGGGGGTTGTCTATATGTGGGCCACTATATACAGGGGGGGTCTATATTTGGGGATGTGGGACACTAGCTACAGGGGGGGTTTATATGTGGGGATGTGGGCCACTATATACAGGGGGTCTATGTGTGGGCCACTATCTACAGGGGGGGTCTATATGTGGGGATGTGGGCCACTATATACAGGGGGGTCTATATGTGGGCCACTATCTACAGGGGGGTCTATATGTGGGGCACTATCTACAGGGGGAGATATATGTGAGACACTGTACAGGGGTGGGCTATATGTAGATCACTATCTATAGGGGAGCTATTTTTTAGGGCACTTTCTATAGGGGTGGGCTATATGTGGGAAACTATATACAGGCGTGGGTTACCTGTGGGGTACGAGCAGCAGGGTGGCTATTTGTAGGGCACTGTCTACAGAGGTGGGCTATACATGGAGCACTACCTATAGGGGAAGCTATATGTAGGGCAGCACGGTGGCTATGGGGGCACTATCTACAGGGGGCACGGTGTGTGTGTGTGTGTGTGTGTGTGACAGTTTATGGTACTATTATAATCAGGGACACAGCGTATGGCGCTATTATAGTTAGAGGTGCAAGAGGTGTTGAGAATTTTAACTTTGTTTATAGGTGCAGAAATGTTTTAAAAGTGAGAAGCTCAAGACATCTGAGCGGAAAACTGCAGAAATGGGTCATGGCCGGTAGAAATCCATCATAGAGGTCTGGACCGGAGGGAGAAGAAAAGAACTAGAATCTGAGACATCACCGGTGAGTCATTTAATGTAAATGTTTATTCTGCCTCTAATCAGTAATGTAGTCACTGTGTGATCTGCATCGAGATGATTATGATATGATTTTATTTTTTGTGAAACAGCATCTCCCAGCATATCCTCACCATTGTTCGGGCCATGCTGGGAGCTGTAGTTTTACGCTGTACAAACCTATATGGCAGCGGTTGCACTAAATTGAGCTGTATTTGTCCTGGTCTTGTATATATGTATTGATCTTGGTTCTGATGCTGTATGTAAGTACTGAGCTTGGTTCTGGTGCTGTATATATGTATGAGATTGCTTTGGTTCTGTGTATATATGTACTGGGGATGTATTTATGTACTGAGGTTGGTTTTGGTGCTGTATTTATGTACTGAAGTTGGTTCTATAGCAGAGCTATATAGCACTGTCTACATGGGGGCTGTATGGCACATTCAAAAGGGGGCACTATTGATAAGGGGGGCTGCTTGTGGCACCCGGGGGGGGGGGCCCGGTCAAGAGTTTGCTATGGGGCCCAGTGTTTCCTAGTTACGCCCCTGACTGCAACAGTGAGTATGTCATTTATGTCATTGAATGCACTGATTGCAGTTTGATGTATGTGGGTTGTTCCACTAGTAAATTTAAATTAGGGATTCTTGAACACCTCAGATATATTAGAAACCCTGCAATCCTGAATATTTCAAATGTGGCTCTGCATTTTATTACTCAACATAACAGGTCAGTCAAATCCTTTAAGACCTATGCCATTGAAAGGCTTAATAGGCCCATTAGAGGGGGCAATCAGAGACACACTCTCCTTGACAGGGAGGCTTTTTGGATTTACAGCCTAAAAACTAGATATCCAGCGGGCCTGATGTTATGCAGAGAACTCATGTTTCATTATTGGCTGTAGATTAATATTTATCTACATCAACTATTCCGGTCCATATGAGCTTATATATTATCTGCCCAGCCTGATGAAAGTAAATTTCAGTAATGAATCCGTTGACATATGATAATCAATGTAGAATACTAAACATGAAGAAATTATTAAACAGAATGAATAACATCAGAATAGGTGCACGAAAACAGTTTAAAGATTATTGCATTAATAGTGAGCATATATTTCAGGATATTGGAAGATGATAATTGAGGAATTCTCACTAATATAGGCATCCAGTGCATCATCTATTATAGACTGATATAACATTCTTTCCAACCAGCTTCTTGCAATTACTTAAAGAGGCTCTGTCACCAGATTTTGCAACCCCTATCTGCTATTGCAGCAGATAGGCGCTGCAATGTAGATTACAGTAACGTTTTTATTTAAAAAAAACGAGCATTTTTGGCCAAGTTATGACCATTTTTGTAGTTATGCAAATGAGGCTTGCAAAAGTCCAAGTGGGCGTGTATTATGTGCGTACATCGGGGCGTGTTTACTACTTTTACTAGCTGGGCGCCCTGAAGAGAAGCATCATCCACTTCTCTTCAGAACGCCCAGCTTCTGACAGTGCAGATCTGTGACGTCACTCACAGGTCCTGCATCGTGTCGGCCACATCGGCACCAGAGGCTACAGTTGATTCTGCAGCAGCATCAGCGTTTGCAGGTAAGATAATAACATATTAAAGTTAATCTTGTCTTACTAATATATCCTTTAATACAGACTAACTGTCATATGGGAATTACTATTCTTAGGTATATACATTAATTTGTCTCTTATACCTTGATAATGTTACGATCTTGGGCTCATTTCTGATTCATCACACGTGTTACATAATTACACTCTGCTTTCCACTGACCGGATCTATTCACACTCCCGACACTTTGGTAAAGTTTTTGTGGGAATTAATCACATAGCACAGCTGTGCTGTCATTCCCAGTGTGATCTCGCGAGATCACGCAGTTGTCTGATTAAGTCCCACACAAACTTTACCGAAGTGTCGGGAGGGTGAATAGACATCGCATCCTGGCTGGAGGTGATGTCTATTCACTCTCAAGACACTTCAGTAAAGTTAATGTGGGTGTATGTGACAGCACAGCGAGATCACGCTGTGCTGAGTACAAATGGACATGAATGGAGAGCAGTGTATGACGCTGATTGGTCAGTGTCATATACTTGTCTTTGCAATGCCTACTTGGTCAAAAGTTATAAAACGTCCAGTTGAGCATTAAGAAACTAATTAGTATACATCTAAAATTGCTCATAACTTGCTCAAAAAATTATAATTTTTCAAAATAAAAAACACTGTTGTTATCTACATTACAGCGCAGATCAGATTATGTAGAAGATAGGGCATTTATAATCTGGTGACAGAGCCTCTTTAAACTTGGAACATGGTTTCCTTTTAAACTACCTCAGCGCTGGATCAAAGGTCTCCTTTTCGTCTACTATTTTTCTGTGTGCCGTCATGTAGGATCCGAGTGCGGCCTGGACTAGGACTCAGTTGGTGAGCTGGAGGATTCCTCAGGTTTCCTTTCTGTCTTACGCTACTTGTCCTGCTCAATACATCGGCTTTGGGGGCTATATATATATTTTTTTTATTTTCTCTTTCAGTGAGAGAGTATAAAAATGTTAATATGGAGTTCATCTGTTATGCTACAATATATTTTTCATTATCATTGTCGAAGTCCCTTGACCATAGTTATGATTTTTATCCAGTGCATATGTGGTATGATCTTTTATGGATAACAAGTGCACAGAGAAAAGTTGTCATAAACTATTAAGTTTCCCTCTACTTATATTTTCAGCACTTTGCAGCAGAATTATACTATAAAATATTAGTGCTTCAGAAGGGTAGAGAAAACAGGTAGCAGATCAGCATTTGAAGTTGAATACAAAAAAGCCAGGCTTCCATTCCCCAGAGCAGAAACAAACAAATGCATTTCCTTTTGCTCTGGGGAACCTGACAGCTGCTGTTATCCTCTGCTGTTAGACTTTTTTTGCTGCTGCTTTTCTTTTAGTGTTAGTGACTGCCAGCATCAGTTTGCCTCAGTACTTCTCAGTAAGCAGCCTGAATCCACAACTACTTTATATACAATGGCTGCATATTAATATTACACAATGAAGCCTGTAAAATCCATAAGGATAGGCATAACAATCTCAGGGACAGTCTCGTTTAGTCATACAGGGTGCAAAAATAAACAGAAATTTATATTTTGAATAATATTGTGTAACCCAGCTGTATCCAACATTTAAAAATATTCCTGACTTTCACCTATTTTTTGTTCTACAGTGCCACCTTTTATGGTGCTTTAGAATAAGCCCTATACAGATGTCTTGTTCCCTCCCTGAAACTGATGATCGGATGTCTAATGACAGCTTAGTTCCTGCTGTAGTGACCACGTCGTGATCAAAAGGGTCTCTACCCTATGCAATAATATGATTGGAATCTGGGGAACCCCCATACAGTTAGTCATGTCGACCGAATGTTAAAAGAAATATGTAAAAAAAAAGTAATTCCTTAAAGGGAATTCAAAAAGCAAAATGTAATTAAAAAAATACAATAAACACAATTACTTAGTATAAAATAAAGTTTAATAAACATACATGACATAAAAACATACACATATTGGTATCCCCACAATCATAATAACCCAAATAATTGATTTATTAGGTTATTTAGTGTGAACGATAAATGGTATAAAAAAATAAACAAAACACAAACAATTACGCAATTGCAATTTTCTGTATCTGTAGTCTTTATTTTTAATACATGGTGGCCGAGGTTATTTCTTACATTGTTCCTTATGGCTTTTGATTCTGCAACTAGACATAGATCTAAAATAAAAAATAATTTTATTACAAAAGACGTTTAATCAGCGTTGATCCTGTTATTTTTTTTTTTGGTTTAGATTCAAATGAATATTGAATATGACCTAACTAAAGTATATGACAGAGATAATTTATGGACACTTTTACATAGGCCTTTAAAAAAGGAAATAAAATCGAATTAACATTACCAAATTTAATTCAAACTTATAACACATTACCACAAGAACGTAATGGACCATTAATATTACTTGATATACTTAGAATTGGATCATTGAGCATAAGTCACCCATACACTTTCGATAACTGTTGGTGGTTTCTGTCATTTTTGCCGGTATGGCCAATTTTCTAATTGCATATGTTCCTGCTGATGGTGCTGCTACTTTCTTCTGTTGCTGCATCTAGAGCTGTCTTTCTGATCTCCTATCCTCAAGCATGTCTAACAGGTCATGTTTTCACAATTTCCTTACTATTGTACAGGTGATATAATTGTGGTCAGTGAATCAGCAACTGTAACAGGTGTTATCACAGAATATGGGATATCCTCAAATCAAAACCTGCTGAGGTAGTTGAGGACTGGTGTTCAGAAATACCATGCAGGCCCAGGCTAAGATTTTATAAATATAGGTTTCATTAAGTATATAGACTATTTAGGCACATGCACACGAACCTATTGGTTTTGTGGTCCGCAAAACCACGGGTCGGTTGCGGTCCATCGGAGCACAAAAAATCTTTGTTGTGCATTCGTGTGTCGTCCGGACACACGGATCCACAACAATTCAACAGTTTTGGTTAATCCGCAAATCCGGACCATAAAATTACGTCATGAGTTTTTGCGGTCCAGATTTGCTGCCCCCGCCCGGATCCGTGCAAACCACGGTCATGTGCATGGAGTCATAGAAATGTATGGGTCCGCAATCTATCTGCAAAAAATGTGGATAAATTGCGGATGCAAAAGAGCGGTTGTGTGCATGAGGTCTAAATGTTAATATATTTAAACAACAGTCTTTTACTATATGCTTTTTTTAAGACTTTTTCTAGTGGATATGTTCATTTTTAAAAGCAAAGTTATGAACTCACTGCTTATGTTTTTATGTATTGCTTTATATCTGTAAAATACACAAAACGAATTCCCCTTAATGTTTTCCTTCTCTTTATTTTAAGGTCCAGAGGAATACTGCAAGTACAGAAGGCTCCGTTTACAAAGCTATCAGACCTGTTCATTGTTTCCAGCATTATCAGTTCAAAACCAACATCTGGACACAAGATGCTTTACACTAATGTATTCAATTAAGTATCATTAAAATGTAATAATCTCCGGTTACAAAACAATAATGTATTCACAAACAATGCTGCTAACCTGCAGTTTTGCATTATCTCAAATGAAAATACTCCTTTTTGACATTGGTGTACAGATATATTTTCATTGCAATGACTTTAATATTAAAATAAGTGAGTATTATCCCTCTGGGAGGTACATTTTTATATAATAATTTAAAATACAGAAGGACCATGCACTTGGACCAGTAGACAGTACATTGTTTTGAGAAGATTTTTTCTCCAACTGCACCAAATATTTTATGTTACTCATTGACAATTTGTTTGCTAAACGGTGTGCTGTCTAGTCTGATTTTGTTAAATTATTTTCTAAAATGTTTGTTTATTTCTGTAATCTGACAAAAATGACTGTACAATGCAATTGCTAAATTATACCATTAAACATTTAAATTTGTAAAACTTAACAAAATGTAGTTTATTTTTCATTTAAGTTTGTAAAGCATGAAAAAACAAATCACTTGCAAACCTGACTGTACTCCAAGTCCTTTATGAATAGTAACTTTGTGTAGTATTACTCTATGGCTGAATTCACACGAGCACATTACGTCCGTAATGTAATCATGATTACAGTACGGGACAGTAGTTCCACGGAGATTCAGGGACTCCTAGCATCGTACATAAGTATGATGCTAGGAACCCAGCTCCCTGCAGTGTGTTCGGTCCGGGACTTCCGGCCGAAATACGTCCGTCCATTACGGACGTAATGTGCTCGTGTGAATCCAGCCTATAAGCTCTTCCTCTATTTTTTGGGAGAATACAGCTATTATTGTCAGCCAAAGAGAAGTGTCAGATCGGAACTCAGCCTGCTACATATGCTGTGAGTGTCAGCTGTGTATCACAGCTGACACCTCGCTCTAATGGTCGGGAATGGAGATAACTCCATTCCCGATACTGGCGGTTTAACCACTTAAATGCTGTGATCAATTGCTATCGCAGCATCTAAATCATTAGAAAGAGAGGCCCCTTTGTCACTTCAACCCCCCATGACACTATTGTGGGGTGCTGATGGTTGTCATGGCAAAGGCAGCGCCTAATATGATCCGTTAAAAATTACAATATACTGCAATACATACAGTGAGTATTGCAGTGTATTTTACTTGCTATCTGATGATCGCTTGTTCAAGTCCTCTAGGGGGACTAAAAAAAATGTTGAAAAACTAGTTAAATACATTTTTTGTAGTGTGCAAAAAATAAAGAAAAATTATAAATAAGTAAAAAAAAACACTTTTCTCATCTGTCCCCTAAAGTATTATAACAATTTTTTTTTATAAAAACAAACAGAATTTGTATTGCCGCATGCATAAAAGTCATAACTATTGCAATATAACATTATTTAACCCGCATGGTGAAGGCCGTAAAAACTAAATTAATAAAAAACGCAATAAATGCAGTTTTTTGGTCACCTTCGCTCCCCCCAAATATAGTATAAAAACGTATAAAAAATCGTATGTACCTAAAAATGATACCAATAAAAACTAAAGCTCACATCATTCCATCGATGGAAAAATGTAAATGTTATAGGTCTTAGAATATGGTGACACAAATTTGTTTTTAATGAAGATAAAACATAGTATTTTTAACAAAATAATGTATCAGTTTAAGGCCTGATTCACACTAACGTGTTAACCTCTTCCCAACATTTGACATATCCATACGCCAAAGTCGGGTAGGGGAAGTATGGAGAGGGTTCATGGAGTGAACCCGCTCCATACGTTGCGGGTGTCGGCTGTTTGTTACAGCCGACACTTCAGAGTAACGAGCAACATCGCGCTCAAGCACGATCCCGTTCGTTTAACTCGTTAAATGCTGCGGTCAAAAGCGACTGCAGAATTTAAATAGTTAGAAAGAGGGGGGCGGCCCCCTCTAACAGCTCATCGCGCCCCCCGCAATGCAATTGCGGGGGGGGGGGCGATGGTTGCTATGGCTGCCTGGGGGCCTAATGAAGTCCCCCAGGTCCGCCACCTTTGTGCACCTATTAAGCCCTACATTAGTATTGCAGTATATCGTGCAAGCAATCTAACAATCGCTGTTTGAAGTCCCCTAGGGGGACTAATTAAAAAAAGTGAAAATTTGTTAAAGGTTTTTTTTTTGTGTAAAAAAAAATAAAAAATAAATATTAAAAGTTCAAAAAAAAAACATTTTCCCCCTAGAGCATAGTAAAAAAATAAATAATTAAACATAATTGGTATCGCCGCATCCGTAAAAGTCTGAACTATTGCAATATATCATTATTTAACCCGCACGGTGAACGCCTTAAAAAAAGAAATCGTAAACGCCAGAATCTCTATTTTCTGGTCACCTAATCTCCCACAAAAAATGAAATAAAAAGTGATCAAACCGTCACATGTACATCAAAATGGTATTATTAAAAACGACAGCTTATCCTGCAAAAAATAAGCTCTCATACCACTTAATCGACGGAAAAATAAAAAAATTATGGCTCTCTGAATTTTGGCGACACAAAAGAAATTTTCTTTTTTACACTTAGGTTTTTACTTGTAAACCGTGGCGTAACTACCGCCGTAGCAGCCGTAGCGACTGCTACGGGGCCCGCGGCATGAGGGGGCCTGTGTCGCCCACCGGCACGGTCCCCCACCATGGCCGCAGGCTCCGCTAGCAGCCGCTATGGCTGCTACAGCGGGACGCCACTGATCACTACGGCAGAGCAGGGAGGTATCTCCCCGCTCTGCCATTAAACAAAAGACATGTATCCCCTATCCACAGGATAGGGGATACATGTGTGATCGCTGGCAGCGATAGGGAGAACGGGGGACTGAAAGTCCCCTGAAGTTCTCCATCACAAACCTCGGACTTCCGGGGTCTGTGTCGGCAGCTCCGTAGAAATTAATGGAGCGCCTGTCGCGCTTGTGCGCATGCGTGACCAGCGCTCCTTTCATTTTTATTGAGCTGCCGACACAGACGCCGGAAGTCAGAGGTTAGTCATGGAGAACTTCAGGGGACTTTCAGTCCCCCGTTCTCCCTATCAATGCCAGCGATCACACATGTATCATCTATCCTGTGGATATGGGATGCATGTTATTTGTAGGACACACTATAGGTCGCATTTTTTTTTGGGGGGTGCACTGTATGGCGTTCCCTGCAGGGGGGGGGCGCTGTATGGCATTCCCTGCAGGGGGGGCGCTGTATGGCGTTCCCTGCAGGGGGGGCACTGTATGGCGTTCCCTGCAGGGGGGGATGCTGTATGGTGTTCCCTGCAGGGTGGGGGCCTGTATGGCGTTCCCTGCAGGGGGGGCGCTGTATGGCATTCCCTGCAGGGGGGGAGCGCTGTATGGCGTTCCCTGCAGGGGGGGCGCTGTATGGCTTTCCCTGCAGGGGGGGGGGGCGCTAATGTTACGGCCGATTCGAACCCTCTTTCCATCTGGGAAGCCAATAAATGCGTTATGAGAGGAGTTCTCATACGGATTGGCTCCAGACTCAAAAAGGAACGTGCAGCGGTATTCACAGATCTCGTGGAGAAAATACACGCCCTGGAACTCACTCATAAAAGACTACTGGATCCGAGCTCGGGTGCAGAACTAATAAGATTACGGGATAAGCTGCGCACGTTGACACTCTCGGCAGCCAAGGCCTCGCTCATTAGATGCCGTAGACACTATTATGAATTTGGCAATAAGCCGAGTCACACGTTAACACGGGCTTTGCGGGCACAGTGGACATGCACGTATGTCCCTTACATTACTACACCTGAGGGCACAAAGGTACACTCGCCGGACCAAATTGCAGAATCCTTTTGTTCCTATTATTTAAAGTTATATAACCTAAGAGACTCTGAGGGCATTCCGCTTCCCAATTCTAGACGGGATGTCATCAGATCTTATCTCCAATCCTCGGGATTACGTAAGATCCCGCAAGAGGCGGTGTCAAGCTTAGACACCCCTATTATGGCAGATGAGTTCTTTGCAGCCCTCAAGACCTCCCCTTCGGGTAAGGTCCCAGGGCCTGAAGGTCTTTCTCTGGCCTACTACAAAAAACTTACCTCTCTCCTCACCAATCCTTTTTTGGCGGCCTTCATTTCCATAACAGAAGGTAGAGCGCTGCCTACAGACACGTTGAGGGCTCACATCACAGTAATCCCCAAGGTGGATAAAGATCCCTCCCAATGCAGTAGCTACAGGCCAATCTCCCTTCTAAATTTAGACTTAAAACTTTTCTCAAGGATCTTGGCTACCCGAATCACACCATTTTTATAGACAATAATTCATGGAGACCAGACGGGCTTTCTTCCTACAAGAGAGTCTAGAGATAATACCATTCGAGCAGTCAACATCATTGAGCATATTACCGCCTCCTCGGTCCCAGCGTTTTTGCTCTCCACCGATGCTGAGAAAGCGTTTGACCGGATTGATTGGTCGTTCCTCCAGGAGACTTTATCTTATATAGGCTTGGGCTGGGGTATGCTCAGTTGGATTTTAAGTCTTTACTCCTCCCCCTCGGCATCGGTGAAGGTCAACGGGCATCACTCCTTACCCATTTCTAACGGAACCCGCCAGGGCTGTCCACTACCTCCTTTGATTTTTACGCTATGTTTTGAATTTTTCCTATGTCATGTCCGAGCCAACCCAGATGTTGCAGGTGTTCAGGTGGGGCTCACGACCCACAAAGTCGCGGCGTATGCGGATGACTTATTATTTTTCCTCTCCCGGCCCCGTATTACGGTGCAGAACCTGATGGCCGAAATCAGGTCATTTGCAGCCCTGTCTAACTTCAAAATTAATTTCCAAAAATCTAAAGCTCTGAATGTCTCCCTCTCACCCCCAGAGGAGGCAGCTTTGGCGGGTTCCTTTCCCTTTAAGTGGGCGATTAGCTCCATTAAATATCTTGGTATTCGGCTCACAAGCCGGCCTTCACACCTGTATACCCGTAACTATCCGCACATATTACGAACACTCCAGGGAGATCTCGAGAGATGGTCGAAAGGGACCTTCACTTGGTTCAGTCGATGCACCATATTCAAGATGAATGTGCTGCCTCGGCTGTTGTACATCTTTCAGGCTCTCACAATCTACATAACGCGTCTTTTCTTTACCACACTCTCTTCTCTGATGCTTAAGTTTATCTGGTCGAACAAACCCGCACGCACTGCACGAGCAATTTTGACACGCACGAGACTTGACGGTGGTCTGGGCTTGCCTGATATCCATCGCTAGTATCAGGCGGCACATTTGACGCGTTTTATAGACTGGTGTAGACATGCCGGGTCCAAACCATGGGTCAAGCTGGAACAATCCTTCATATCCCTTCCTCTCTCGGCGGCACCGTGGCTATTGGACTAGATCCCAACCTCGGCAAAGTCGCACTCTCTTATAGGCCCCACCCTGCGAGTTGCGGCTCAGGCGTTCAAACATTTACAGATTTCCCCGAGACAGTCTCCGCTATACCCTGTTTTAGACAATCCCACTTTTCAGCCGGGGTGTGAACCCGGGCCATTCTCCCGCAAACGTTTAGTAGGGGCGACGCAGGCCCGCCATTATATCACTGATGGCAGTTGGCAGACGACATCTCACTTAGCGGACGGGGCGGATCCGGGACACCTTCCGATTTGGCAGGTCGCTCAGCTCCGTCACTTTCTCTTATCCCTTGCTCCGGGGGCCGATTTTACGTGTGACCTTACACCATTTGAAACGCAATGCACGATGTCGGGCTCAGTCCGTCACGCCCTTTCGGTAAACTATAGTCTCACAAACTCCCCTCCGACAGACTCACACCCCTCATATTTGACTAAGTGGGAGATGGACCTAGGTATGAGTTTTACCTCGGATGAGTGTACTCGGCTATATACCATGACTCATCGGTCCTCGATATCAAGTAGAATCCAGGAGGCAGGATACAAGATTCTTACGAGGTGGTACAGGGTCCCTTCCAGACTTAATAAGTTTTATCCGGAGGTGTCTCCTATGTGTTGGAGACGTGGGGTGGGGGTTGGGGATCTCCTACACACGTTCTGGGGGTGTCAACACTTAAAAACGTTCTGCCGAGATAAGGCTTCGTTCACACCTGCATCGGTGTGCTCCGTTGTTCTGCTAAGTCAGAGTAGCAGAACAAGGGAATAATGGAAGCAACGGTTCCAATGCACAACGGACGCAGGCGACGGAACCAATTCACTTTAATGGGTTCTGTCGGCTCACATCGGTGTGTCCTTGATTTTAACAGAGACAATAGCGCAGCATGCTGCGCTATTGTCTCCGGTAATCTCGCTTGGATCTTCGACGGAGGCTCCTAACGGAGCCTCTAACGCAGATGTGCACAAGGCCTTACGGGAGATTACCGGAGACAATAGCACAGCATGCTGCGCTATTGTCTTCATTAAAATCAAGGACACCCCGACAGAAAGCCGACAGAACCCATTAAAGTCAATGGGTTCTGTTGGCCGCCGGTGGTTGCTTCCGTTATTCCCTTGTTCTGCTTCTCTGATGGAGCAGAACAACAGAAGACACCAACGTAGGTGTGAACAAAGCCTTATATAGTAGGAAAATTATTTGAGTTAATCATATTGTAGATTCATACTGACAAAAATACTCCTAATTTATTTTGGCATATGCAAGAGAGATAATTACTTAATGGGACGTTCTAAAAGGCAGCATGAAGTCTCAAACATGGTCTGTTAGGAGAGGGCTTTTGAAATTCCCTGCAGCCATTCAGTATATTTTATAATTAGAATGTTCCTGCAGCTAAAGGGAGCAAAGTTATTAATAGTATTACACTGTAAAAGGAAGCAGCTAAAGGGAGTTATTCTGACAAAAAGTATTGGTTCAAAAAACCATTACCAACTTTTAGGTGTTTTACTGGCATAGTTTTCTACATATTTGAAAGATGCATCTAAGGACTTATGCACATGACCATCAGTTCTTTCAAGATAATAGGCTGTAATATGTATGTATACATAGCTGTAATATGGCAGACATAGAATTTTATGGTACCATACTATACATCTGTATGCCCACTCTTATTTCATATGTATAAATTTGACATGAAAAATTGACATTCTCTATCGGACACCATATTGCAGAGCAGGTCTTTTAAAGGGGCGAATATCTTCATAATATGTTGCCAAATGGAGACACCATACAGTGGCCCATGGAGTGCCTACTGCTGCATTCTACAGAGCTGTAGTGACTCTGTGTGCCTCTGTACACACTCATTGTACACTGCTCTGCCGTTCCCCGTTTTAATATATTGGACAAACATTATGGGTTTCCCTCTATATATATTACATTTATCTGTCATCTACCAGTCACATTGTTTTGCTATGGTACACAATCATTACTATTATTATTACTATGAAACTACATAGTGCACATGGTATTGTTAGACTACAACTGAATGGTTTGCAATTTTCTCCAGGCTGGATACTTTATAACCAGCAGCATTAAAATTAATAATAGGGAATGATAATCAATGGTTATATGCGTCTTCTTGCTAACAAGCTGTGTTTACTGATATTGATCCCATGGCCAAACAATTTTATTGCAGCCCTATTAAATACAGAAGAGCAAAACCATCTGGAGAAATAATCAAAGCAATGTAACACTCTGTTACCTGCGTACTGTTCACAATCATACTTTGATCATACATGTAGTTTGAGATGCTGAGTGGAAAACTTATAGAGTAACTGTACTTTCCAAAAACTTTTGATATGTCATATATATGACATATAAGAAGTTTTGATCAGTGGGGGTCCAGGTGCTGAGACCACCACTGTCGCTGAAACGAAGGTGCAGAAGCGCTAAAGTTGAGCTCCCTGCTGTGATCTACTGTACACTCCTTGCTAGGCTAAAAATGGCTTACGTAGAACATTTACGTGAGCATTCTTCCTCCTAACAAGGAGCACTGATCAGAGATGAAGCTGAGCACTTTGCACCTTTGTTTCAGCGATGGTGGGGTTCTCAGCACCCGGACCCCCACCCCAATCATAACTCTATGACATATTAAAAGTTTTTGCAAAATACATTTACTCTTTAATGCTTAAAACACATAAGAAAGAAAATTCCAGGTTCTCCTCGCTTTCTTTATGTTCTAACATGTGTTTAGGTTAAATAGAGTATTTTGTTTAACCTCTTCCCCCCGCTAAAATGTAGATTCACAACCTAGCCACATATTCTTCGTGCAGCCAGGGCGTGAATCTACAGTTCCCTGTTTGTGCTGGCCTAGAGCTGAGGAAAACTCTCTTACACCGGAACAGGTCGTGTTGATGTGGATGCGTTTTTTGGACAGTGCAATCTCAAAGATGAGTTGCAGGTGCTAGGTACTAAGGCCTTGGAAAATAGGGTCATGTTTCTATCTGAAAAAGAGGTTAAACTATTCTGGACTGTTAACTCTCTACAATCATATTAAGATTGCAGCAGATCACCTAGAGGTCTGCGTATTTATAAAGATATTTCACAATACCAAGATAATACAGTCTTTATAGCTATGTGGAAACAACTCCACATACAGCACTCCCTTAATTTGACGGAACTGATTCTGACACGTATGGAGAAGAAATACCGTTCCATTAAAGATGATCTGGGTAAAGAAAAAATGGAATTAATAACAAGATTGACTGATCTACAATTCCAATCTTTTATTAAAAAATTGGACAAAAAGATCATTCCTATTCAATCGGAGATCAAGGAATGTAAAAAAGACAAATTCATTAGGGACAAATCTGACTTTGATAATGACCATGTCTTCAACTGGGGCAATTGCAAAACAAGAAGACCTAGACGTCAAAAGATTCTGACAAAAAAATCTCGACTTTTGGACAACGGACTCTGGTTCAGACTCGAGCCATGGAGATTAAACAACCTCACAAAATATTCCATTGGATAATGCTAATAGTTCGACAGGTGAAAAGGCTAGCATCCCTTTAGGAGGAGGTTATGACGGGGCCGGCAGAGGCAGAAGAGGAAGCAACGCAGGTGTCAAACGAAAGCAGGTCTCCTGGAGGAAGTAGGAGATTTTGCTTCTAATGACACCCTGGCCGGCACTGATCCAGATTCTATGACTGTCGGCAATGAGATCACTGTGGTTAATCTTACCAATTTGATTCTGTCATCTGATTGTATTTCTTTACTCTCCAAAGGTCTCAATTATTGTATCACTACAGACTTTGACTTCACTCAATTTTAAATTGATCTATATAGGTCAGTACGCAAAATGAATTTGCATCGTATGTTTTCCAATCAGATTCAGGATCGAGGTCCCTCAATAGGTGAGGAAAGAGTTAGAGTTGGTAATCTGGGATTTAGTCTCAGTGAGAACTTCACTCAAGATGACATTAATATGTTGCATACACTTATGCATATCCCTTTGGATAATCCTTTGTGTGAGGAAACAGTTTCTAGTGGTGAAAGATTCACGGGTGGAGTTCCATCCGCCTTTAATCCTCCCTTGCCTGCTGGCTCCCCTTTGGACATGTTCTTTAAAAGGGTTATTAGAGAAGTGAAGTGTTTGAAATATCCCAGTGTCACTCCCAACTTATCGATTGAGGAACGAAAAGAGCTCAAATGGCTCAGCTCTAATAAGAGCATTGTCCTGAAGCCAGCAGACAAGGGAGGCAATAGTGTACTCTTGTCAAAAGATTACTATGTAGAGGAGGCCCTTCATCAAATGAATGACCGTAGAGTTTATGAATTGCTTAAAGGGAATGTGTCGCTAGAAACATTTTTTTTTTTTTTAGTTAAACAATTAGTGTATGGGTGATTAAACATAATTTTTTTAATTTTTTCACGAGTCAGGAAATATTATAAATTAGATTCTAATTTATAATATTTCCCAGCGCTGGTCACTAGATGGAGCAATTCCCAAAATTGCAGCATTGCATGTGGTAAAGCAACCACATTGCTTTATGCTGCAAAATTTGAGAAAACTCACTCGCTCTAGTGAGCTCTCAGAATCCCCCCTCCTTTATCCTGGCTAGTGCCGGGAGAAACGAGGGGATTGAACGGTCAAACCTCCTACACTGTGTGTCGCCATTTTTTGAGCTAACACACAGTGTAGTAGGTTAACATACAGTAGTAAACACACAGTAAAACACGTACATACACAGACCTAACTTACCTGCTCCTGCCGCCGCTGCTGCCTCCGGTCCGTCCGCTCCGTCTGCTACCTCCGCTCCAAGTGCACAAGTCCGGAAGCCGCGACCGGAAGTAGTAATCGTACTGTCCGGCCGCGACTTCCGGTCCACAAGAAAATGGCGCCGGACGTCGCACAGTTCAATTTGGACTGTGTGGGAGCGGTGCTTGCGCCGTTCCCACACAGACGGCGTACAGCATAGTGGATGGAATGGGCCCCGTTCGCATTCACTATGGGACTGTAGCTGCCGTATTCCATGTCTGTATGTGTCGTTAATCGACACATACAGAGATGGAAAAAAAAATGGCAGCCCCCATGGACAAGAAAAAGTGAAAAAATAAAAAAAAGTAAAACACAAAACACACAAATAATTTTTTTTTTTTTAATAAAACACTAAAAGCAAATAGATCTAAATTTTTTTTTTTTCGTGACACTGGTCCTGTAATAAGGATCCAACCATGACATACCTGGGAACTCTAAGATCATTATTAAGAAGAGGAGTTGAGGGAGGATTCTTCTCTGATCGATTTGCAAAGAAACTAATTACATACCTACCTAAAAAAACATACTGGTATATTATCCCAAAAATACATAAATCCATGATCCGTCCAACAAGTCGCCCTATTGTGGCAGGAATAAGTTCTGTTACTGAGCATCTTTTACGTTATTATTGATGAATATTCCATCATATTTAAAGGACACAAAAGATTTTTTGTCCATAAATATGGATTTTGGTTGGCAACTACATTTCAAGTTAGCTACCATTGATGTTGAAAGCCTGTACACCCGCATCCCACAGGATGTGGGTGTACAGGCTGTTGGTCGTCAATTGGAGTATACGAAGGGAGACCCCCTCTTCTCTAAATATATTTGTGAGGCACTACATTTTGTTCTTAATCATAACTCTTTGGGACTATGTGGACCCCTGTGGCCCCCACTTTTGCAAACCTATTCCATGCTGAATTGGAACGGGTGTTAATATATAATGTATCGAACCCCTTTGTTAAATATTTACAAATCTTTTTGCGCTATATAGACAATATATTTATAGTGTGGTCTGGGAATATGAATTTCACTTATAAATTTGGAAACCAGGAGATTGAATTTTTAGATATGCACGTAAGTGTAAATGAGGATCATTTGCGAACAAGGGGGTATCGGAAACCAACCGCAACCAATTCACTATTAAGGTTTGATAGTTATCACCCCAGTCACATTATGCGGTCCCTCCCATATGCTCAATTCTTGAGACTGAGAAGAATAAACAATCATGATGACACGATCTTTAAACAATCTGAAGAACTTAGTCAAAGACTACTTACCGCACCTTGTTGCAAGAGCATTTGCAAGTGTAAATAGCAAGAGTCAACGGTCCTTATTAAAGTCAAAATGTAAAAATAAAGCCATTAATAAGGATAGCAAGCGAATTGTGCTATCTTTTGGTTTTAGTCCGATGAGTGATGCAATACGATCTATTATTCATAATAATTGGCATCTGATTGGGAACGATCCTTTGCTTGCGGATGTCGCAACCAGACGTCCAATTATTTCTTTCCTTAGGTGTCAGAACCTGATGGATTTATTAGTTGAGGGGAGGTTCTCATCATGCACTGAGACAGGAGACTGGATATCAGCAGCTTTGCCGAAGGGCAACCATACATGCGGTCAGTGCAGATTTTGTCATCTACTTCTGCGTACAAAGCACCTTAAGATAGGGGGCTGTACTTTCTATATAGATGACATGATAACTTGTAAAACACAATATGTAGCCTATATCATTTTCTGTCCATGTCAGAAATTCTATATAGGTAAAACTATTCGCCAGATGCAAAAACGATTTGGCAAAAACATCCGCTCTTTAGACACAGGTAAGGTTTGTTCGAGACTCATGCAACATATGAGCGAGTGCCACGGTAGTGATTATTGGGGCGTAAATTTTGCAGGTATTGTTCAGATCTAACCAGCCCCATCGGGGGAGATAGACATTGTACCCTATTACAAAAGGAGGCCGAAATTATTTTAAAAACGGAGGCACTGGGACCACTGGGTCTTAATAACCGCAACAATCTCAGTTCCTTATTAATGTAAATATTGTTAAATTTTCATAATAATTATTGTGCAGAGTATGTTTTTGTTACATTGTATAACTCTGCTATCAATTGCTGTGTACTTTTTACTTTCTTTGGTGAAATGTATTACGTAAGCTCATAAAGAGCATGATATAAAAAGGAGCAAAGAGGAAGTGACGCATGGGCCTTGATAAAGCGCTTGTTGCGTGAAACGGTCGTAGGCTTCTTCCACATCAGACAGACCAAGATGAATTTAAATAAATCCTTTTATTGCCACATACGGTGAGTGCGTCGTGTTTTCTACTCTTCTACATTCAAGTTATATACGTGCTGTTCTCTATCGATGAGAACATCGTGGGAAACAAGTTGACAGCTGCATTCCACATGTATAAGCTAACAGGGATCTTCACGCAGAGACTGTATTTTGCTTGAATTAGGGCAGTGCCAGCCTTCTTTCTCTCCATTTAAATATATATATATATATATATATATATATATATATATAAATACACAAGCACAATTTTTTTCAATGAAGATAACATTAAATTAATCAGAAATACACTCTATACATTGTTAATGTGCTAAATGACTTTGCTAGCTGCAAACGTCTGCTTTTTAATGCAATATCTACATAGGTGTATAGAGGCCCATTTCCAGAAACCATCACTCCAGTGTTCTAATGGTACATTGTGTTTGCTAACTGTGTTAGAAGGCTAATGGATGATTAGAAAACACTTGAAAACCCTTGTGCAATTATGTTAGCACCGCTGTAAACAGTTGTGCTGTTTAGAGGAGCTATAAAACTGACCTTCCTTTGAGCTAGTTGAGAATCTGGAGCATTACATTTGTGGGTTCGATTAAACTCTCAAAATGGCTAGAAAAAGAGAGCTTTCATGTGAAACTCGACAGTCTATTCTTGTTCTTAGAAATGAAGGCTATTCCATGCGAGAAATTGCCAAGAAACTGAAGATTTCCTACAACGGTGTGTACTACCCCCTTCAGAGGACAGCACACACAGGCTCTAACCAGAGTAGAAAGAGAAGTGGGAGGCCCCGCTGCACAACTGAGCAACAAGACAAGTACATTAGAGTCTCTAGTTTGAGAAATAGACGCCTCACATGTCCTCAACTGGCAGCTTGATTAAATAGTACCCGCAAAACGCCAGTGTCAACTTCTACAGTGAAGAGGCGACTCCGGGATGCTGGCCTTCAGGGCAGAGTGGCAAAGAAAAAGCTATATCGGAGACTGGCTAATAAAAGGAAAAGATTAATATGGGCAAAAGCACACAGACATTGGACAGCGGAAGATTGGAAAAAAGTGTTATGGACTCAGATGCTGAAGTCGTCAGTCGACACTGTACACGAACACTGGATAGTCACGGACAAAGGATTCAGGGACAAGCTACGAAACCTTTGCAGATTAACACTGAGTTAGCATCAACATTGTTCATGCACTGAGCTATTAGGCAGGGTTCCTTAAATAGTCCAGGGTGTCCAGGGATAGGCTTGGGACACTTTTACTGGTGCATGTGCTGGCCCTTTAAGAACATGCACCAGCGTGCGCGCCCTATGGGCACAGTCCGAGGGAGGAGGAGGCAGAGAGCAGAAGGGAGACGCCTCCGGAGATTTACATTCCTTCGGTCATGGCTGCCGGTAAGAGGAGAATGCCGACAGTCAGAGACCGTGGGCATCACAGACATTTTCTAAACCATTTTTCTAAAAAAAAAATATTCAGTATACTCCTAGCCAAAATGTGTCAATTGATGAATCCCTCTTAAAATTTTAAACAGCATATTCCTTCAAAACATGCTAGATATTAAAACAAATTGTATAAGCTATGTGAAAGCAACACTGGCTATACATTGGATTTTTGTGTCTACCATGGTTAGGACAGTCAAATAGATCTTCCAGGTTGCCCACCGGAAAACAGAACAAGTGACATACAAATTATATATGGGCAGCTATTATTTGGGCATCCCCCTATTCTGATGACTCCAAGCAGTCAATACAGGGGTCTGTGGCACTATCCGCCATAAAAGAAAGGAATTTCCAGTTGCTCTAAAGAGCCAAAAGGTTCAAAAAGGGAAGTCTTCTGGTCTCCATTGCGGCAATATGCTAGCACTTCACTATTGCGATTTAAAAAAAGACGTGTTCATGTTGACTACTGTGCACACTGATGCCGCTATGCCAATAAAGAAAAGAGGTTGTCCAATAAATGTCAAAAGCCCATAAGTATTATTGAATACAACAAAAACATGGGTGGGCTTGACCTCTCGGATAAGGTCTTGAAGCCTTATGAAGTTATGCGAAGATTTTATTCCTGGTATAAACAATTGTCTATCTATGTATTGCAAATGGCAGTTTGCAATTCACATGTCCTGTATAAACAGTCAAGTGCCACGCAGACATTTCTAACATATCAGGAAATTATTTTTGAAAAAATCCTGTTTACTACCAGATGCCCCACACTTCCCTTTAAATCAGAGGAAGTGCGTAGGCTCACAGAGCGGCACCTTGTGGCACCTATCCCTGCAACAGCAAACCAAAAATATCCACAGAGAAAATGCAACGTCTGCACCAAAAGGGGCATAAGGAGGAATACTCTGTATCATTGCTCTGACGGCCCTTACTGTGTCATGCTGAATGCTTTAAAACCTACCACACTGAGATCTGCTTTTAATTCCCATCAGCAACTTAAAAAACATATACCATCATTCTTTTAACCCCTTAATGACCAGGCCCTTTTGCGCGTTAATGGCCAAAGATTTTTGTTTTTTAACTGTCGCATTCTAAGAGTCGTGACTTTTTTTTTGTTCCGTCGACATAGCTGTTTAACCCCTTAAGGTCGCAACCACTTTTGGACCATATGACACAGCCTCATTTTTTAAATCTGACAAGTGTCACTTTATGTGGTAATAACTCCAGAATTATTTTACCTATCCAAGCGACTCTGAGACTATTTTCTCGTGACATATTGTACTTTATGGTAGTGAAAAAATGTGGTCGATAAATTCAATATTTATTTGTGAAAAACACCAAAATTTAGAGAAAATTTGCAAAAATTTGAATTTTTCGAAATTCAAATGTATCTGCTCGTAAGACAGATAGTTATACCACACAAAATACTGAGTAGTAAACATTTCCCATATGTTTACTTTATGTTTGCATCATTTTTTGAACATTCTTTTATTTTTCTAGGACGTTAAAAGGTTTATAAGTTTAGCAGCAATTTCTCATATTTTCAAGAAAATTTCAAAAGGCTATTTTTACAGGTACCAGTTGAGTTCTGAAGTGGCTATGAGGGCCTTATATAATAGAAAGTGATCATAACTCACTCCATTTTAAAATTGATTTTAAAAACTGCAAGCCTTAAAGTATTTAAAACAGCATTTAGAAAGTTTCTTAACACTTTATGCGTGTCTCAGGAATTAAAGCAAAGTGGAAGGGGAATATGCAAATTTCATTTTTTTTGCAGAAATTCCATTTTAACCCCTTCCCTCTTTGGCCGCTTTTGACCTTCCTGACAGAGCCTCATTTTTCAAATCTGACATGTTTCACTTTATGTGGTAATAACTCCGGAATGCTTTTACCTATCCAAGCGATTCTGAGATTGTTTTCTCGTGACACATTGGACTTTATGTTACTGGCAAAATTTGTCCGATACATTCAGTATTTAATTGTGAAAAACATCACAATTTAGCGAAAAATTGCAAAAATTAGCATTTTTCTCAATTTAAATGTATCTGCTTGTAAGACAGGCAGTTATACCACACAAAAATGTTGCTAATTAACAGCACCCATATGTCTACTTTAGATTGGCATCGTTTTTTGAACATCATTTTATTTTTCTAGGACGTTACAAGGCTTAGAACTTTAGCAGCAATTTCTCACATTTTCAAGAAAATTTCAAAAGGCTATTTTTACAGGGGCCAGTTCAGTTGTGAAGTGGCTTTGAGGTCCTTAGATATTAGAAACCCCCAATAAGTCACCCCATTTTAAAAACTGCACCCCTCAAAGTATTCAAAACAGCATTTAGAAAGTTTCTTAACCATTTAGACATTAGGAATTAAGGCAAAGTAGAGGTTAAATTTACAAAGTTCATTATTTTTTTCCAGAAATTCATTTTGAATCCATTTTTTTTGTACCACAGAATGTTTTACCCAAGAAATGCAACTCAATATTTATTGCCCAGGTTCTGCAGTTTTAGGAAATATCCCACATGTGGCTGTAGTGTGCTACTGGACTGAAGCACCGGCCTCAGAAACAAAGGAGCACCTGGTGGATTTTGGGCCTCCTTTTTATTAGAATATATTTTAGGCACCATGTCAGCTTTGAACAGGTCTAGTGGAACTAAAACAGTGGAAACCCCCAAAAAGTGACCCCATTTGGGAAACTACACACCTCGAGGAATTTATCTAGGGGTGTAACAAGCATTTTGACCGGCCAGTTTTTTTGCAAAAATTTTTGGAACTAGGTCATGAAAATGAAAATCTACATTTTTTTCAAATAAAATGTAGGTTTAGCTAATTTTTTTTTCATTTCCAAAAGAACTAAAGTAGAAAAAGCACCACAACATTTGTAGAGAAATTTCTCTCGAGTAAAACAATACCCCACATGTGGTAATAAACGGTTGTTTGGACACACGGCAGGGCTTAGAAGGGAAAGAGCGCCATTTGGCTCTTGGAGCTCAAATTTAGCAGGAATGGTTTGCGGAGGCCATGTCACATTTGCAAAGCCCCTGAGGTGACAAAACAGTGGAAACCCCCAACAAGTGACCCCATTTTGGAAACTATACCCCTTGAGGAAATTATCTAGGGGTATAGTGAGCATTTTGACCCCACAGGTTTTTTGCAGAAATTTTTGCAAGTAGGCTGTGAAAATGAAAATCTACATTTTTTCAAATAAAATGTAGGTTTAGCTAATTTTTTTTCATTTCCACAAGAACTAAAGGAGAAAAAGCACCGCAACATTTGTAAAGCAACTTCTCCCGAGTAAAACAATACCCCACATGTGGTCACAAACATCTGTTTGGACACACGGTAGGGTTCAGAATGGAAGGAGCACCATTTGAATTTTGGAATGGTTTCTGGGTGTCATGTCATATTTGCTGAGCCCCTGTAGTACTAGTACAGTGGAAACACCCCAAAAGTGACTCCATTTGGGAAACCGCACCCCCTAAGGATCTTCTAGGGGTATAGTGAAAATTTTGATCCCAAAGGTTTTTTGCTGAATTAATTAGAATTAAGCCATGAAAATGAAAAATAATTTTTTTTTCCAACAAGATGTAGTTTTAGATACACATTTTTAATTTTTACAAGGAATAGAGAAGAAAAAGCACCCCAACATTTGTAAAGTAATTTCTCCCGAGTACGGTAACACTCCATATGTGGTTATAATCAGCTGTTTACATATATGGGAGCATTCAGAAGAAGAGGAGCGGTATTTATCTTTTGGAGCGTAGATTTTGCTGGAATGGTTTGCGGACGCCACGTTGCATTTGCAAAACCCCTGATGTACCAAACAAAAGTGACCCCGTTTTAGAAACTACACCCCTAAAGGCATTTATCAAGGGATGTAGTGAGAATTTAGACTCCACAGGTGTTTTTTTAGAAATGAATACGCAGTGGATTGTGCAAAGTGAAAATTGCAATTTCTCCACTGATCTGCCCATTCACCGCACAAGATGTTGTGCCCCTAGAGAATCTTACCCCATAAATTGTTAAGCGGGTTCTCCCAGGTATGGCAATGCCTTACTTGTGGCCATAAATTACTGTTTGGGCACACTGTAGGGCTAAGAAGGGAAAGACCGCCATTTTGAGCATGGATTTTGCTTGGTAATAGTTCTGTTTGGTGTTTTGCTGGTATTTCCGTTTATAATGTGGTGGCATATGTAATCTGTGCGGAGTATATCAGGGGTATATGTAATCTGTGCGGAGTACATCAGGGCATAATAAGAGGGTATAATAATGGGGTAAATAATGCAATTATCCATAGATGTGTGTTACGCTGTGAAGCAATCCGTTATGCGCAGGCCGGTGTCACACTGATAAACGGTTTTCTTTCTTATCCCCCTTTTGTAACGCTCTGCACCTTTTGGGGACTTTTTCTCCTTCGTAGTTTGGGAAATATTACTGGGAAAGTTTTGCGCTGGTATAATACGGGCGCCCTCGCTTCCAGCGGATGTGCTGTGTCCATTCCCTTTCCTAGTTCCTAAATACTAGGGCCCTGAAACTGAAGGAATGTTCCCCTCCGGCCTGCGCATTGAGATGTTTCTAGTGCCGTAACTTTTTTGTTTTTCAGTTGATTGAGCGGTGTGCGGGCTTGATTTTTGCGAGACGGGCTGTAGATTTTATTGGTACCATTTTGGAACACATATGACTTTTTGATCACTTTTTATTTCATTTTTTGGTAAAGGAAATTACCAAAAACAAGCAATTCTGGAATAATTTTTTATTGGTCTTTTTATCGGCATCCACAGTGCGCCCTAAATTACATGTTAGCTTTATTCTGCGGGTCCATACGATTACGGCGATACCAAATTTATATAGTTTTTTTTATGTATTGCGGCTTTTGCACAATAAAATCACTTTTTTTATAAAATCATTTGTTTTCTGTGTCGACATTCTAAGACCCATAACTTTATTATTTTTGCGTGCACAAAGCGGTGTCAGGGATTATTTTTTGCGGCACGGATTGTCATTTTTTATTAGTACTATTTTGGAGTAAATGTGACTTTTTGATCACTTTTTATAGCATTTTTTGGATGAGATGTGACCTAAAAACAAAGATTCTGGCGCTGTTTTTCATGTTTTTTTTTTACGGCGTTCACCGTGCGGGATAAATTACATAATTGTTTTGTAGTTTGGGTCATTACGTACGCGGCGATACCAATTATGTATAGTTTTTTTTATTTTTACGTTTTTTTACCATAATAAAAGACTTACTATGGGAAAAAAGTCAGTTTAGCTTTATTTTTATTTGAAATGTGTGTGTTTTTATTGTTTTACCACATTTTTATTAACTTTTTTTTACTTTTTTTACTTGTCCCACTAGGGGACATGAGGGCCTGATGCCCCGATCGCTACTCTAATACACTGCACTACATACGTAGTGCAGTGTATTAGCGCTGTCAGTTATTCACTGACAGCAAGCCTATGAGGACCCGGCGCAGGCTCCCGTACAAGGCAGACTCGGACGCCATTTTCTGGCGTCCAATTGCCACAGCAACCCAACGATTGCATCTCTATTGCACTCTATTGAGCGCAGCATCTGAGGGGTTAATCTGCCGGATCGGAGAATAGCTCCGGTCCTGGCAGTTACAGGAGGGTGCCAGCTGTATAATACAGCTGTCACCCCGCGGTGATGGTGCCGGCTCTGCTTCTGAGCCCGCACCATCACTGCGCCGTACATATACGGCACTTTGCGGGAAGCACCTCTCGACAGCGCCGTATACACTACCGTTCAAAATTTGGGGTCACCCAGACAATTTTGTGTTTTTCATGAATACTCACACTTATATTTATCAAATGAGTTGCAAAATGACTAGAAAATATAGTCAAGACATTGACAAGGTTAGAAATAATGATTTTTATTTGAAATAATAATTTTCTCCTTCAAACTTTGCTTTCGTCAAAGAATGCTCCATTTGCAGCAATTACAGCATTGCAGACCTTTGGCATTCTAGCTGTTAATTTGCTGAGGTAATCGGGAGAAATTTTACCCCATGCTTCCAGAAGCCCCTCCCACAAGTTGGATTGGCTTGATGGGCACTTCTTGCGTACCATACGGTCAAGCTGCTCCCACAACAGCTCTATGGGGTTGAGATCTGGTGACTGCGCTGGCCACTCCATTACAGATAGAATACCAGCTGCCTGCTTCTTCCCTAAATAGTTCTTGCATAATTTGGAGGTGTGCTTTGGGTCATTGTCCTGTTGTAGGATGAAATTGGCTCCAATCAAGCGCTGTCCACAGGGTATGGCTTGGCGTTGCAAAATGGAGTGATAGCCTTCCTTATTAAAAATCCCTTTTACCTTGTGCAAATCTCCCACTTTACCAGCACCAAAGCAACCCCAGACCATCACATTACCTCCACCATGCTTGACAGATGGCGTCAGGCACTCTTCCAGCATCTTTTCAGTTGTTCTGTGTCTCACAAATGTTCTTCTGTGTGATCCAAACACCTCAAACTTCGATTCGACTGTCCATAACACTTTTTTCTAATCTTCCTCTGTCCAATGTCTGTGTGCTTTTGCGCATATTAACAGGTTCCCGACCGCTGGCCGTAAATATACGGCCAGCGGTCAGGGTCTCTAAAGTCCGGCGTATAGTATATATACGGCCGCACTTCAGAGACTGTGCACGCGCGATCGCGTGCACACAGCTCTATGCCCTGGCTGTTGCTAACAGCCATGGGCACTGGGCAGAATGTCAGGGGTCAATCTTTTGGCCCCTGAACATGTGATCGCTGTGACAACCAATCACAGCGATCACATGCATTTCTGCATAGAAAACAGTGTGCACGCGATCGCGTGCACACAGCCCTGTGCCTTCGCTGTTACCAACAGCTCTGGGCACTGGGCAGAGTATCAGGGACCAATCTGATGGTCCCTGATCATGTGGTCGCTGTGAAAACCTATCACAGCGACCACATTTGTTTTATTTTGACTTTTCTGGCAGTAAATCTCCTGCCTCTTTTCTTCTCCTCAAACATTGTTTCAGTTTGAGGAGAAGAAGAGACTCGGGAGAATTGCTGCCAGAAGAATACAGTGAAAAAAAATACAGTTACACTAAAACATTCTCTGTATAGATAGATTTCTATCTATCTATACAATCTATCTATCCATCTATCTTTTTTTCTATATATCTACCTTTCTTTCTTTTATTCTATTAGAATAGGCAGGTAGGGAGTATATAATTATATATATATCCACATATATATAATATATATAGCAATAGCGGTTTATTTTTTTGTTAGCAGTAGTGTAGATATATATAGCAGTTAGTTTGTGTGTTTTATAAAAAAAAATAAAAAAAAAATTTGTTTAGTTAGTGTTAGTGTTAGTTACGTTATGGCGAGGAAGTTGTTTA